>NC_063062.1:39903495-40007339 GCF_018812025.1 Megalobrama amblycephala | reverse complement strand
GTAATCTACCCCAGTCAGTGGTAGACACCATCACTTCTACTAGAGCTTCTACAGGGTACCTCTATACTTTGAAGTGGAACCTGTTTGTCAAGTGGTGTTCTTCTCACCAAGAGGACCCTGGATATTGATTGATCAGGATAAAGCTTTCCTTCCTGCAAAAGGGGTTGGAGCAAATGCTGTCTCCATCCACCCTCAAAGTGTATGTTGCTGCTATTGCTGCACATCACGATGCAGTTGAAGGTAAGTCTTTGGGAAAGCATGACCTGATTGTCAGATTCCTGAGGGGGGTGAGGAATTCCACCTTGTCCTCTCTCTATACCCTCTTGGGACTTGTCCCTGGTGATTACAGCTCTCTGGGGACCACCCGTTGAACCTCTGAAATCAGTTTATTTGAAAACTCTGTTCCTTAAGACAGTTCTCCTGGTTGCATTAGCCTCTATCAAGAGGGTGGCCTCTATCTTTCAGTTGATGAATTGTGCCTAGAATTTGGCACATTATCTTATCGCACGTTATCTTGAGTCCCCGGCCCGGACATGTGCCCAAGGTTCCTAACACTCCCTTTAGAGGTAGTGAACCTGCAAGCGCTGCCCTCGGAGGAAGCAGACCCAGCCCTGGCTTTGCTCTGTCCAGTCCACGCTTTGTGCCTGTATGTGAATAGAACAGGAAGCTTTAGCACCTCAGACCAGCTCTTCATCTGATATGGAAGCCAGCAGAAAAGAATGACTGTCTCCAAGCAGAGGATGACCCACTGGATAAGAGTGGATGTGCACTTATTGCTCCAATGAGTTCCCCGGCCGGCGAACCCTGTTGAGTTCCTGCGCCACCCTTTGCAAATTCAGACATTGCGGAGTCTCTGTCACCAGGCCAACCACTCATTACCTTGCCTGTGCTAGGTTGGGTGCGATATGTTGTGACCTCTGCAATGGTCCCATATGAGTATATCTCCACGGTAACCTCCCTATGGTCCGCTCTGCTGTCTTTGCCAAGTGTGTCTTCCCCTGTTGCCTGGAGTCATCCCAGGGACTTCCATATGTGCACTGCCTACCGCCAGGCCATGAGTGTATTCCCACGTAATACTTCCCCTTAGGTAGGTTGTGGTCTCCACAGCGTCCTCGGTGGGAATGCTTTCCAAGTGTTATTCAAGTCTTACTGATTGGGTCATGCGGAACAGCAGTAGATTCTCTTAGTGTAAGCCTGGTCGCATCTTCCACCCCAATGTGCAGGGCGCTGAATAGGGGTCAGTAACTCTGGCATTTTATTAGGGATCCCAATTCATCAGTTTACTTCTGACATACGTCTCCATTCCCTCCATCAGGGAATGAGGGTTACATATGTAAATGAGATATTCCCTATGGGGAAAAAAATATTAAAAATTGTTGCCAGTAAAAATACTGAGTGGCTAGTAACTTTGGTAAACTGCAGTGGCTGATGAACAAAAAGGTAATGTCAAGCCCCATTTTCAATCACACATTAATTGTAAACTCATTCTAGTTTGATTTATGTTATATTACCAAATTAACCTCAAAGATTGTACATCCTGCACTTGCAGCCAGTGTACAAGTGTGAGTAACTATTACTTATTTTATTAATATTTGTGCTAATGAGTGTTTTCTCAAACCCTCTTCCAGGTGATCAATGGTGTCTCCTTTGTATTCGCTCTCCTTGTGTTCATCATCTCCATCTGTCTGTCAGTATTTGCCTGTAAAGCCAACGCCTGCTGTGCTCCTCAGGTGAGTTATGCGTTCAGGTCCAGAAGCATACGGAAATGTAATATATGAAATGTATATGTCATCCCTACTCAGATATAGGGGCATATATGTACATATAAGGCAATATATTACTAGCACATATAAACATCCTCATGATATATGAATATATACACTACCGTTCAAAAGTTTGGGGTCAGTAAGATTTTTTAATGTTTTAAAAGAAGTATCTTCTGCTCACCAAGCCTGCATTTATTTGATTAAAAATGCATACAAAAACAGTAATATTGTGAAATATTATTCCAATTTAAAACAGCTGTTTTCTATGTCAATATACAGTAAAATATAATTTATTCCTGTGATCAAAGCTGAATTTTCAGCATCATTACTCCAGTCTTCAGTGTCACATGATCCTTCAGAAATCAATTTCTTACTGACCCCAAACTTTTGAACAGTAGTGTAGGTTTATACCATGTATGAAATACCCATATTAGAATTTTTATATTAACATATAATACAAATATTTATATGTTAACTTTTTATATAGTACTGTATGTTAACATATACAGGATGTGATTGATATATGTCTAATTTATATATGCAAGTCTATTTAAACATGGTATGTTAAAGATAGTATGTTAAAAGCACATTTTAGTTCATATTCATGGTGTTTATATAGCACAGTGGAGTACACTTAGATGCCTGTAGATTATTTTCAGAAGTATTTTTAGTATATTAAGTACAAAAGTAGAGCACATTAAATACATTATGGAAGAGTACTTTTTTCACCTGGGATATTAAGATATCTTTAATATTTCTTGAATTTCAGAAATGCAAACTTAGAACACAAATACACAAGATCTTTTTTCCAATTTTGAACAGTCACTGTTGGCATATAATGAAACAAAGATTGCTGAATTCAATAGATTTTACTACTAGACCTACCAAACTCTGTGTAAATATAAAATAATGATGCTGCCATCTTTCTAATGTCATTTTTACCCCCCTGTAATTTGGCTCCAAATCTCAGGTAAAATTATATATATATATATATATATATATATATACATGAAGAGTTTGGTTCCAAAACGCAATAAATGCCAAAATCGGTATTGTATCTGGTCGGTATAGAAAAGTAATTTATTCATTATTATTTATTAATTTATCCGAACCTGTGGTGGTTTCTGTGGTGGGGAAGAAACGCAAGTCATCCAAAAGTAATCATTTACGTGAGGAGATTAACCCTCTGGAGTCTAATCCCGCATCGGCGCGTTATGCAGGATTTTTTTCACATTGCAGCAAAACAGACTTAAAATACTCCATCATTTTTACCAGCCATCAAGTGTTAGACAGTATTCTAGGTTATTACGTGAAGAAGTTTTTGGTCCAAAAATTAGAATCTCTGTTTTTTCTGAATTTAGTAGTAGAAAATTACTGCTCATCCAGTTTTTTATATCAGCTATACATTCTGTTAATTTTGTGAATTGGTAAGTTTCGTCAGGGCGCGAAGAAATATAGAGCTGAGTATCATCAGCGTAACAATGAAAACTAACGGCATGCTTCCTAATGATATCTCCCAAGGGTAGCATGTACAGAGTGAAAAGCAACGGTCCTAGTACTGAGCCTTGCGGTAATCCATATTTAACTTGTGATTGATATGACATCTCATCGTTTACTACTACAAACTGATAACGGTCAGATAAGTATGATTTGAACCATGCCAATGCAATTCCACTAATGCCAACATAGTTTTTGAGTCTATTTAAGAGAATATTGTGATCGATAGTGTCAAATGCAGCACTAAGATCCAGTAACACTAATAGAGAGATACAACCACGATCTGATGATAAGAGCAAATCATTAGTAACTCTAATGAGAGCAGTCTCAGTACTATGGTACGGTCTAAATCCTGACTGGAAATCCTCACAGATATTATTTCTTTCTAAAAAGGAACATAGTTGCGATGAAACTGCCTTTTCTAGTATTTTTGACAGAAAAGTAAGATTTGAGATCGGCCTGTAATTGACTAATTCTCTTGGATCAAGTTGTGTTTTTTAATAAGAGGTTTAATAACAGCCAGCTTAAAGGTTTTTGGTACGTATCCTAGTGATAAAGATGAATTAACAATATTAAGAACAGAATCTATGACCTCTGGAAGCATCTCTTTCAATAGCTTAGTCGGTATAGGGTCTAACATACATGTGGTTGATTTTGATGATTTAACATGAACTTTCTCCTAAAGCAGTAAATGAAATTAATTTTTCCTCAGGGACACTACAATGCACTGTCTGACACAATTCTGTAGTAGACGGTTCCATGGTTATAATTTTTTTCTCTAATATTGTCAATTTTGCAAGTAAAGAAGTTCATAAGTCATTACTGCTGTGCTCTTTGTGTATGTGTCAATATATGGAATTGTTCCAATTTCTAATAGGTTTCATATATTCATATTCAGATTGCATATATGCATATACGTTTTTACTTTATACGAGCATATATTGCATATATTGATATTTCATATATGTACATACATTACATTTCCATAAGGTAAGTGGCCGCTATGTTTGCTAGGCAGTTGCTAGGGTGTTCTGGGTGGTTGCTAGGACATTGTTTGAAATACAGTGCTGTCTATAAACCTGTAATACTGGAACTGTCTGCCAATGTTATTGAATTTATATCACAGTAAGAAGGTATAAAACACTACATGTGCATTTCTCCAAAGGTGCTGAATGTTCACCAAGTTGTAATTCCACAGTCCTACCAGTCACATGATCTTAACCAGTCACATGATCTTAACAAATCAGATGATCTTAACCAGTCAGAGGTAAGAGAAGCTTGTAGACCCAGACTAATTGGTAAAATGGTTAAAACACACACACACACACACACAAAATGGTCCATTATTTGGATTAGTGTTGGATTTTATATATATATATATATATATATATATATATATATATATATATATATATATATATATATATGATGAGTATATGAGCATTGATTAGTATTATCAATATATAAACATTGAAGCTGATGGCAAACCTGTTTTTCTTGCAGGGTCCTCTGATCATCCGACCTTTTCATGAATCACCGTGCTGCAGAAAATCCCCCACAATACAGTGAATGTTCTGCTCCTAAATATGAATCTTAAAAAGTGGACAGAGCTGTGGTCCTGCCGTTGAGTTTTACTCTTTCGCTGGACACACGGGTTCTTCCAGTGATTTACTGTCCTTTATATCTGCTTTCCTTTCACTAAAAAGAGGACATGGATGTAATCACTGGATCATATAGTAAATTCACTTGTGTGTAAACAATTACTATTCAAAACCAGATACTTTTTAACAATGCTGCCTAATCATCAGTAAAACTCGCTCTTTTTTCTTTTTAAAAATAATAGTAAATAAACTCTTTAAATACCTTAAAGGTACATTTTTGCAGTAAAATATCCAAAAACCACTAGGCTAGTGTTATATATTTTGTCCAGCTGATTACAAACAATATCTCTAATGTTTTCAACTACTTGTAAATCATGAGAAAATTCCCATTCTAAACAGTGACACGGGGCAGTGCAGTCGCCTGTCAATGACGTCAGTTACCTTTGTTACCGCCTTTACTGACATAGAAACCACATGACAACAGTGCCGTGGACAAATGCGGAAGTAGTGTCTAGCGTCCAGCAAACCACTAGCTTGCTTCAAGCAGTTCCTTATTTACTTCTTGCACGTTTTATGGTGGATTGTGTTACTTATTTATGGAACATAATTACTGTTTACCATCTGCCGCTGGTTCTGTCGACAAGGACAGCTCCCGTAAACTCATGACCGGAAAAGCGGAAGTGGCGCCGGCGACTGTGTCATAATAAAAGTCCCGCTGCTCGCGAGGCGTGTGTTGATCAATCGCTCCAGCTCCTCGTTCAGCTCCCGCAACACTCGCTCCTGCTCTGCTTCATACTACAGTAACGTTAATAATCGCATCCACGAACATGAGTTCTTCCAGACTCCAATCCCTATTCTTTTGCACCGTCCGTTGAGATGGAGACCACATGTCCCAAGTTTCCACTCTAAAACTTGGCGTCATCAAACTACGCCTTTGTTTTGAATAGACTTCTAGCGACCTCTAGCGGAAAAAAATATCACAAATTGTACCTTTAAAGGGCACCTATTATGCAAAATTCACTTTTACATGGTGTTTGACCATAAATGTGTGTTGGCAGTGTGTGAGCAAAACCACCCTAGAATGAGAAAAATCCACCCAGTGGTTTTTTTACAATCTCAATAATTCATAAGCACTGTCTCAGAACGCCTTGTTCTAAGATTGCTCTCACTGTGACGTAGAATTGCGCTAAGCCCCACCCACGTGGTTTGATTGACAATCTGGTTTTGGCATAGACCCCGCCCTCGGTGATCTGTCAACCATCCTCCATTGTTTCAACGACAGCCGGTAATGTCTCCTAAGAAACATAAGTGTTCTGTTGTGGGATGTAATAATGAACATAGTAGTTTTCACTTACTTCCGACATCAGAGCCACTGAAAACGCAGTGGATGGATTTTATTTACGAAGGAAAGGCGCCACTCAAAATTCCAAAATACGTTTATGTTTGCGCGAATCATTTTTTGACTGACTGTTTTGAGAACGAGGGTCAATTCAAAGCAGGTCTTGCTTCAAAGTTAATCCTCAAGTGTGGATCGTTGCCTACTGTTCGCGATCCAACGTCACCTCCAGAAGAAGTAAGTGTATTTAATGTTTTTTGAGCAAATAGTCATTTCAGTCGATGTCAGCCAATTCAATAACAAATGCGTCTAAAGTTGTTGTAGTCGTCGTAGAATGTCTGTGTATATAATTTAAACCTTGTTTGTATAGTGTGTATCCACACGTATATGTATTTTTGTTAAAGATATTGTATTAAAAACTGTGTATGTTTACTTAGCAAACGTTATCACAGTATTTGTGTTTGTAGTTTCAAAAAAATGTGCGAACGTTATCACAGTGTGTGTGTGTGTGTGTGTGTGTTGCACATCCATAATTGCAAAGGGGACGCGATTAAAACTCTATAAGTACATAAATGTATCAAATAACCATTCAGAGACGTCCTGCTCCATTCTCAATTGTGTTTCTTCTGCCGGAGTCTCTTCATCATCTGGGTCTGATTCCGGTTCAAACATGTACGGCTGAATGCCATACAAAACAGCGGGTCTCTCACTCTCAGCCATTCTGCTTCTACCCTCTGTTTATTGCCATAGGTATGCAAGTTACGCCCTCATCCAAAGGCAGGGCGGGGATATGCAGCTCATTTATATTTAAGGTGGTACACACCAAAACAGCTCTTTTTAAAACAGGCCCCAAAAATGACATTTTCAAATGGTTATAATAAATTAACTGTGGGGTATTTTGTGCTGAAACTTCACAAATACATTCTGGGGACACCCAAGACCAATATTACATCTTGTAAAAAGGGGCATAATAGGTGCCCTTTAATGAATATTACTGATACAAACTGAATGTTTAAAACTTGCAAAGATAAAGCAAATATTAAATTATTATTCCTCAAAGTCTCAGTCCTTTGTGTCTCGTTCAGCAGGCTTCATGTTTTGGGATTGAAAAACAAAATCAAAGATTAGAGTAGCCCAAACACCAGTTTCATTTATTTTCTATCTTGATTTGAGGATTGGATCTGTTATTTTCCAGTGATAAATTGGTCCGTGTTTATTGAGCGTGGTCAAACATATAAACAAGCAGATCCTGCGCAGGACAACGGCATGATCTCTCAGTGTCACAGACACACCAGGCTCTGCACCCAGCCAATCACGTCGCACTCCCTCACCAGAGTACTGATCACACGCACCTGACACTCATCACCAGCCTAATCAACAGCACGATAAAAGACACTCACAATCACTCAGTCATTGTCCAGGTCTCGTTAATGCATACTAACCTGAATGCTTACCTTACGGACTCCTTACCTGTCTCCAGTGTGTCTCCTAGATCCTCTGTGTTCTCCAGTCCTCCGTGAGTGTCTCTGTGCAGTCTCTGCTCCAAGTCTCCTGGTGATCGTTGAATCTGGTGTGAAGATCAAGTCAAGTATCACTGTCTTGATATATGCTCTGTCTGGAAACGTCATCTGAAATACTCACCTGTTCACTGCTCTGGCTGTCTCAATAAACATCGTAAACTTTACCTGTGTCTCCGACCTCCTGTGTATCGTAACACTCAGGGGCACAATTAAGAGTTTTAAGGGGGGTATGCATTTTGGGCCTCCTTCTTCCAGATTAATGTTTTTATCTTCTTTTTCTTTTGACATTTAATTAGAAATTGAAATAATTTATTAGTTAACATTTACATTATTTCAAGTAGGCCTAACATCTCCCTCCACCACCGAAACACGATTGATTTTCACCCTGACGTGAACGATCACACCGGTGTGATTAGAGCGTTCAGAGCATCATAATTCAAACGTGCTTTCACCGTGGCTGGAGCTGTGCCAAGAGACAGACGTGCTTAGTGCTTTACATATATTCACAACTATTCAGTGTTCTCAAATAGTGTTTATTTGACATTTAAATAGACATTAAAATGAATGCAATTTAACTTTTTACATTTGGTTGACTGTATGTTATTTTGACAATTAACAGGCTGTAATGTCAAGTTACTAAAACTGTTGTGTGTGCGCGAGGCGCCGGCGCGATCACTTGAATTTTCTCATAAAAGCGGAAAAAACTTAAAATACTCAGACATTTATGGTCACATTTATTTATACGAATCTCTGAAGGGTTAAATAGGTCTATTATTTTTGCACACTCACAATAAAAATAAAACACTGCTTGTAAAATAAAGAAAACAAAAATAATATTCTGCCATTTCCTTTCCATGAGCTTACGTGAAACCGAAACTTGTCGCGTTTTCCCCTTTCATTTTGTTAATATGTTAATCATTTAAAGGGTTAGTTCACCCAAAAATGAAAATTATGTCATTAATGACTCACCCTCATGTCGTTCCAAACCCGTAAGTCCTTCGTTCATCTTCGGAACACAGTTTAAGATATTTTAGATTTAGTCCGAGAGCTTTCTATCCCTCCATTGAAAATGTATGCACGGTACACTGTCCGTGTCCATAAAGGTAATAAAAACATCATCAAAGTAGTCCATGTGACATCAGTGGGTTAGTTAGAAGTTTTTGAAGCATCTAAAATACATTTTGGTCCAAAAATAACAAAAAATGCGACTTTATTCAGCATTGTCTTCTCTTCCGGTCAGCTTTCACTCCACAGTGACGCTCCTGCTTCTTCTTCTTTCCTGTTTTACGGCGGTTGGCATCCAGCTTATTGGTGCATTACCGCCCCCTTCTGCTCTGGGCTGCGTTTCCCAAAAGTGGCAATGGAGCTACGATCAACTTAAGCTTACGATGCTTTTGGGAAACTCTGCCCTGGACAGTAACGCTGATGACGTGTTATTAGTTCTTCGTCCGTGTATTCGGGTTCAAATAAATATGGCTGAGCAAAAAAATGCAATTCTTCCTCTGTGTCGAAATCCTTAGACATGTTTGCGAAGGTTGTTTTGTTTACAGCGTGCGTCTCCCTCAGACTGTAAGACTGTAAGGAAATTTCACATGAAGACATAGGCTATTTATTCCTTTTTACATGTTTTAATCCTATGTTTTTTTCCGTTCACAGAAGCGTGTTCTGTTGTTTATTCTGCTATTTGTTCATGTAAGCTAAAAAAGGCTCATCCACTGAGAGTGTAATTATATAAGACAAAAACATACCTTCACTTTTATACTTCTTTAAGAGAATGTAGTTATAGTTTACTATTTATATATTATGTTTGCACTATTAAGTATACGGCTATGTTCAAACTAGGTATTCAATTTGTTACACTTGAAATATACCTTTAACTGTCCATTTTAAAAACATTTTATTCTAGCTTCATCCTCATCCTTTTTATCAACACTTGACTGTGGGTAAGTTTAATTAAAAAAAACAACATTTTTAAACAAAAAGCTGAGAAAATTTTCTGTCAAAGACTACGTCTGGATGGGATTCAGTGCGATGATCAAAACCCAGTGGAGCAGATTGAGGCCATCAAATTTGTTAATAAATCATACCTCTTTGCCGCCTGTCAAGCATCTTACAGTGCTTCTCGATATGGAGGTCACACATCGTCATGACAATGTGGGGTCACGGCATAAAGCTGCAAAAAGTTAACTTTACAGCCGTCATGATGAACAACCTGGGTAAGCATTATGTCCGTATCCATCGGCAGGTCATCAAGGTTACTCTGGAAATTCGCTGTTTCGCACATCGAGTAGATGGAAAACAGACTCCCGCGCTGACCCACCACCTCCTGCAGTCCACAATGCTAACAGAAAAGATGGATGGATGGATGGATGGATCGTGTTTAAGGGATATTTTGGTCATGTCCAGATCCTGGTTAACATCCAACACTGACTGCATAAACAAGTCAAGGATGAATTTCTGGTCACAAGCGAGAACATTCATCCTCCCCAGATTGCTCAAGTCATTCTTCCTTCTCAATTCCACTGGAGGAAGTCTCTTCAATCTGTCAGAGAAACACTGCGTTAATTAGGCCGATGGCGTGGGCTTTGACCTCCAGATCGCTATGGAACAGAGGGTGCGAGCTGCTTGGTTCGACAGGGACGCTGCTTATGTTAAGAAAATAGCCACCGTCGACAAAGGCCAACACAGTACCCACAGTTTTGTGTAAGGCAGAGTAACGTATGAGGTCCAGATGTGTTTTTTTTAGAATGTACCAGTTATTACTGACCTTAGATGGATGGAAAAGTTTCCTACAAAAACATAGTGCAGTCCTGCATTTAAGCAGGACACATCGTTTAATTGCACTACGATGCCATCAAAATCGAACGTGTACCTCACTGCCTCAGACGCATCCTCAAACACAGTGGCAAACACTGGAAAACACAAAGAATCCTCCCTCAAAAACTATATGCAGACCTCTAGTGTTTTCATTGCATGCCACTGCAAAAGGCTCAATTTCATCACGAAAACACAAATCAAACATGAATTAACAAGGTTTGTCACACTATACTCTTACACATCCAAAATCCACTAACCTGTCCATTTTTAGTCTTTTCACCCCTGAAAAAACACTGTTCTGTTTAGTTTCACCTTCAGCTTCAAGTTTTCCGTATTTTTTGTCAAAATAAAAGTCCTGTTTTCTAAAATGCAACTTTAAATGTTGATATTAAATATAAAAAAATTTTTTGTTATATTTATTTATTTCACTTGTATTTACATTTTATTTCTCCTTTATGACATTTCCAATTTGTATTTATTCAATGAAATCACACATTTTATCATTTTCATTACATGTAAAAACACTAAAACACAAATCATACATGAATTAAAAACAAGGATTAAAACACAACAATCATACCTATCCTAACTGCAAAAAATAAACAATGACCTGTATATTTTCAATGTTTTCAGCCTTAAAAAAACGCTGCTCTGTTTACTTTCACTTTCCTTTTACTTCCTCCTCCATTTTTTAAAATAAAAGTCCAGATTTCTAAATACAACTTTAAAATGTAATATCAAAATGGAAACACTACATTTCCTATTCTATTTATTTTAGTCCCGATTTCTAAATGCTTCAAATGTTAAAAATTAGAGTAATAACAATACCTATCCTGTTCTATTTCTTTATTTTGCTTGTATTTACATTTTAAACAACACAGTTCCAACCTAAGACCTGCCAAAGTCTCACTCTTCACAACATGTGATGATCTTTCCCAGAATCCAACATTACAATTATGGGCTGAATTCAGCCTCCATACTCTCAAGGGTTGTATGTCCACCGCAGATACTTGGCTCCCTTCTGATTGGCTGATCATGGCATGTTTACCACGAGACAGTCTAGGCTTTTTTGTAACCATGCACATTACGTTGAGTGAATATTCCATCACTGATGTGTGTACAGTATCTCTGTCGACTGTTTCAAATCAGCACAAGTAATGTGATTCAGTATGAATGACTGATTTGGTTTTACATCAGATGCTGATTTTAAAAGCAATAAAAGGCATTAAGAAAACTATTATATTGGTTTTAAGTTTTGTTGGCTAATTTATAAACTAATTGGTTATGTATACATGTAAAGCTGTTATATTTATGAGTAAGGAAAATGATCACAGACACAAATATATCTCAGGAAGATATTTTTATTAGCTGATATATTTCTGATATGAAACGTGTGTGATAGTGATGTGTTAATAGATGTACTTGTTGATGATGATGGTTATACTTCACAAAGGAAAGACAATGTTCGGGAACATTTATTTATGGCCAAACAGTGAAAACCAAGTGAAAACAGTAAATCTGAGATAAAAAAAAAATCTCCCCTTGCGCTTCAAATCTACTCTCCTCATTTCTCCTAATTTTATTTAGGAGCCCAATAAACTGAAATTATCATTATTAAATGATTGTCCAGAAAAATAGACTGTTAGTATTTCCCACAAAGCTATGAGAATTCTGGTCTGATTTTGGTCTTACTGCGTTCAGCTCATCGATGCTTTACGAGTCTACGAATCGCCCCCCAGTGGTGAGCCACTGAAATTTTGAAACGTTTCAAAACACTTACGATGTAACGAAGCCTCGTTCACTGAAATCATGTGACTTTGGCGGTTTGATTCACACTCTGAACCACTGATTCGAAACAAAAGATTCGCAAAGCTTCATGAAGCAGTGTTTTGAAATCACCCATCACTAGATATTGTTGAATAAAGTCTTTTTTTTTTTTCGCACAAAAAGTATTCTCGCCGCTTCATAACATTACGGTTGAACCACTGTAGTCACATGACCTGTTTTAAATACGTCTTTAATACTTTTCTGGACACTGAAAGTAGAAATTATCTTGCTGTCAATGTAGGCCTCACTGAGCCATCGGATTTCATCAAAAATATCTTAATTTGTGATGAACAAAGGTCTTACAGGGGTAGAACAACATGAGGGTGAGTAATTAATGACAGAAATTACGTTTTTGGGTGAACTAACCCTTTAATATGATGGAAATTTTAACCTGTTACTCCAAAGTGTGTCATATTAATTGCTGTGAAAACTTTAACAGAGCACAAAGTACTGTTTCAAACCAACAAAAGATATTTGAACTTACTGTTAAGTCAAGCTATTAAATAATTTGATCACAGACACTGTAGTGAAACCTGAAGATGATCAGTGAGTGCTGGAAGTTTAGAGCGCTTGGGGTTAAAGGTCACGTGCCGTCTGTCACCACTGAAAATCAAGTGTGATCAAGTCAAGATTAAAATCATTTGACCGGTCGTTGTGAAATCGGTGAGAAATTAGGAAAAGGAGATGAGAATACTGGCTGTAGATGAGTTTATTTGAGCTCATGTCTGTATCACATGTTCATTTCATGAGTCTACTGGTTCATGTTTAGATCAAACACTAGATATTTTACACCCAACCTTCACTGAGAACAAACCAGATTTCATCATTCTGCAGTGACAGAAACATTATTATTCGTAAGATCTGCTGCTCACAGAATCACATTCAACCAGTTATTTATCGCTACAGATATAGATTAGTGAAAAACATACAGATGTAACCACACCAGATATGAAAAGAGATTCTTAAAACACACATAACATCTAAAGAATATCAAACAATAATGTTAGAAAACTTTAATAAGATCACATTATGTCATGACAATTAAAAAAATGGAAATAAAACAATTCACTCAGAGCTTAATGATGTATGAAAGCAGTGCATGCAAGTAAACAGAAACATTCACGTGTCTTTTCACTCATAATTACTGCAGATGAAGTTGAGTTTGTGAGTTTCAGGAAGGCTGATCCAGCGCTGATCTCCTCCAGACTGAACTGCTCCTTTTCTCTTCTCGAGGCGGCAGTCTTCCGGTTCTGCTCCGTTCCCTGGAGCCCAGTTCTGATAGCACACGATGTCTCCGCTCAACCAGAGCCACATGTTCATGCTGCAGTAGTTGTGTAAACCCAACCACACCGCCTCAGTAGACGCCTGTTTAACCACATTCATCACCTCACGCTGAATCTCTTCTGAATGAACCGAGACCAGATCCACATGATTCTGTCTGCAGTATCTCAGAGCTTCAGGCCATGTCAGATTCTCTTTGATCAGAATCAGTTTATCTGGACACAAAACAAACCACAAGCAGAAACTAGAGAGAGACTGATCAAAAACAACGTGCTGTGGAGGAATTTGTCATGACAGACATGTGGCGTGAACTTTGGGATATCTGGATCTAATGGATGATGGATCTGCTCACCTTCATGACACACAAAAGGATATTGTTTGGTGCAAGAGATGGCATGCCATTGTCCAACAGCTTTCTGATTGATCACTGCACAGTTTTCATCACCTCCAGCATTATCAGGTTCACCCTTATTCCAGTATCTGAATGAAGAGTCACTCTGATCTGACCACTGCCATGAGTCTCTGAACAGACCGATCCAGACACGTGATGCAGTTAAATGATTATCACTAATGATCTTCTGAAGCTGTTGATTCTCATTCTGGTTCCTCACAGTGACCAGATCAGTGTGATTCTGTCTGCAGTAACTCTGAGCGTCTCTCCAATTCATCGTCTGATTGACAAAGACGAGTCCTGCCCTAGTGAAAAAAAAGTATACTAAGTATACTTGCAGCAAGACTAATTATTAGTATATTTCAAGTGTGTTAATGATTAGTTCATTTAAAGTGTGCTATTTTGAAACAACTAATTTTGTACTAAGTATATTTAAGTTGAAATTAAGTAGTATTAAAATACAACTTTAAGTATATTTAGTATACTTATGTGTACTAAATTGGAACAACTTCAAGTATACTTAGTACACTTTAAGTATATGTCTTTGTAGGGACTAATTACATGCTTGATTAGTGATATTAAAGTGTACTTAATTTGTGTTATAAGTATACTTTATTTGTGTTAAAAGTATAATTTTTTGTTATAATATACGTTGTATTATACATATACTTTATTTCTGTTATAAGTATACTTTATTTGTGATTTAAGTACATTACAAAATAATTACGAGTGTCTTCAGAAAACACAAGCAATATACAATGAATATATTATTTTACAGGTAATAGTATATACTGTATGCTCAGTACCTTTGGCTTATTCCAAATATTAAACATTACACACTTTGCAGTCAATAACAATACACTTTGTTATTACTTCTACTTTGTATAATATAGTCAACATTTGAAGCGGATCAAAACCTTTAATCAAAGTTGTCCTAACTTTTTTGATCCGCTTCAAATGTTGACTACTGTACTTTGAATTACATAATCTCACACAATACAGTTGTGCTACTATTTAAATACAGTTTAACACATTTTCCCAAAGTTGAATGCATTTGTTTCCAAGGCCATTAAAATAAATAAAATGTAACAACATCACTAATGAAGAGACAGATTTCATTGACAAATCCAATAGTTTTTATTTAAACTTAGATTCAGCCAAACTTACCATGTTTTTCATTAAAGAAAAAAAAAATATTGGACCATGGTGACCCTCTATACACAAATACAAATGACACATTATATTCCATTTTCTGATGAGCTTCTCATGTGTCTGATGGCACAATGATGACCGCAGAGACTCGTGAAGAACAGCATCTGTTGACAGAATATACCAAAGATATAAGACAGCATGTTCAACTCTTTATTCACGTTTACAATAGTCTGTCTAAATCCTACATTGAACCAATACTATTTTTGAACAGTAAATGAGGATTAGCAGCAAGGAACTGTATCAGAATGGCATGTCGATATTGTTTTCGGTACATAGTCAAGCATAAAACACTTTATGAATTAATATCGTACAGAATACGGGCCGATTTGACCAATCATATGAATGTTTTGGTGCTGCATACAAACATGTGCCATAAACCACCACACAAAAACTCAAAAAGGAGATATCAAGCCGAAATATCGCTCTCCGTTTCTTAAAGAAAATAAAATAAAGTTTGTTAACTGGTAGACTACAACTCACCTCCCAATAGCAGCACTTTTCTCCGGTTCTTTCAGGATCGCGTAGGCCATTAGATTAGCCCGTTGTCGTCGCCATCACGGTCAGGCTGCGATGTCACTTGATTGAACTGGTCAGAATCCCCAAGATTGATCGATGTATTGCGCTTTCAGTGTTTTATTAAATAAATTATACATTGCGACATTATACTTCCCCTGAGTGACTGAGCGAGGGGATTCAGACGACGACCGTGACGTCAGCAGCTCTGATTGGCTGAAGGCAGTGAGCAACAAAATCTGATTGGTCACAGACCAAGTTGAAGAGACATTTGAATTCCGATAAGTTTAACCACTCGACATATTTTTTCGCATTACTTGTGCTGCTGGTGTGTTGTTTAATATAGATTTGTGTGTACGATTGTAAAATGATTCTGCCAGTGTAAACTTAATAAACATTTACACATATTTGGAAATTGCATAGGCTACACTGCATATACTAAATGGGCTTGTAATGCATTCATACTGAAATAAATAAGCACAAGTAATATAATGAATTCCAAGGATGAAGAAGTAAACTTAAAAATATACTCAAATTTAACATTAGATACACTACAACTTCAGGATATTAAATAATGTATTTTTTAAATATACTTTCAGTGCATTGTTACAATGATCATTTTCAGCACACTGTTAAAATATACCTCAAATATATTTTTATAAAGTGCAAATAAATACACTTTTAAAAAATAAACTGAACTTACACTTCAAGTATATTTTTCTAAAATATATTTTTTAGAAAATATACTAAAGTACAATTATTTTAAAGTGTGTTAAAAGTTGCATTGTGAAAATATGATACTAATATACTTTTTATATATTTAATGATAGTACATTTTTTGTTAGTATATTTGTAGTGTACTATAGAAAAAGGGAATATATTTAAAATACAATAAAGTATACTTTTTTTTCACTAGGGTGTGTTTGCTTTAAGAGAAACAAATGAAAGATTCATGAATCAGTTTGTTCATTATTCTTACACTGCTTGATAGTTTGGATGTGAAGAAGAGGAACGGTTGAAATGTGTCACTCAAAGACTTGAGCTGTTTATGTAGCTGGTTACTTATTGAATATTCACAGTATCTTTAGAGTTATTTTAAAGATAAAACATGTTGGTAAAACTTTACAATAACAGTACATGAATAATCATGTATTAATTCTTAAATATTACTTCAATATGAACTGAGTTACGGCATGTACTAATCAAGAACTCACCTTAAAAACGATTTCATGACATGAGGGTGAATTCTGTCAATTATTCACCCTCTTGTCATCCCAAAACCATAAGACTTTCGTTCATCTTTAGAACACAAATTAAGATATTTTTTATGTAATCTGAGTTTTTTTCTTTGTCAATAGGAAGCAAAGAAATTACCACATTCAAGTTCCAGAAAAGTAGTAAAAATATGGTTAAAATAGTCAACATGATTACAGTGGTTCAGCCTTAATGTTATGAAACTACGAGAATAATTTCTGTGTGCAAAAATAAATCAAAAATAACTACTTTATTTAACACATTCATCACGTTGACTGCTTTAACCATGTTTTACTACTTTTCTGGAACTTGAATGTGATAATTTCATTGCTCTCTTTAGGGGATTTTATCAAAAATATCTTAATTTGTGTTCTGAAGATGAACAAAGGTCTTACGGTTGTGGAACACCATGAGCATGAGTAATAAATGACAGAAATTTTCATTTTTGTGTGAACTAACCATTTAAGTACGACAGTGTTATGTTAAATAGGTGCACTAATATTTATAAATATATTAAAATTAAAAATAGTATCTGTTAAAATTATTTAAAGGGGACCTATAATGCCCCTCATCTCTGGTGTCTCCAGAATGTGTTTGTGAAGTTTCAGCTCAAAATCCCCCACAGATCATTTATTATAGCTTGTCAAATTTGCCCCTATTTGGGCGTGAGCAAAAACACACAGTTTTTGTGTGTGTCCCTTTAAATGCAAATGAGCTCTGCTTTCCAGAAGAGGGCGGAGCTTTAACAGCTCAACAACAACAAAGCAGGAGAATCTCACGCAGCCAAAATGAGGATTGTCAATAACGGTGTTCAGCCTTACATTGTTCAAACCAGAGTCGACACTGATGGAGAGAGTCAGGAAGAAGTTACAACTTTTAGAATGAAACTGGACGTTTCTGAATGGTTAGTGGATAAATTGATGTAGTTGCTGTGGAGTTGATTCAACTCATCCACTAGCATGTGTCGTCATGTTCATCTTTTGTGTTGAATTGACCCTCGTTTGTGAAGCAGTCCGGCGTAAAATGACGGCATGACAACAACACTCTACTACAACAACTCTTCCTCTTCTCTAAAGCAGCCCAACATGGCCCGCCCCCCTTTGTTGTGTGTTCTAGGGGGCGGAATTTATGTAAATTTGGGGGTTTGTGATATCACTAACCCAGGAAGAAGCTCATTGTAGTCCCTATCAGCTGTTTGTTGTAGTCCTTAAACAGAGAATTCTGTAAAAAAAAAAACTCTTCTTTTTGTGTCGTAACTTTGCAGATGTTGTTTATGCTCAAATAGCAACATTACACACTAATTGAAGTTAAAAAAGTGAAATCATCATCAAAGACCCCTTTAACTGAACTGAGCTTACATGAACTCAAAATGAACAGATGTCATTTTATATACTAACATTAACATAGATTAATAAATACTCTAAAAATGTGTTGCTCATTGTTAGTTCATGTTAGTTAATGCATTAGTTGGACCTTAAAACAATAGGTGGTGCACGCACTGTTGTTGCAGATGAAAGTATTGATGCTATAACATGGCAAATCATGCCATTGTCCATTTAATACAATTACACAGTAACTGTTTTCAGGTTGTCCAGGAGCCCAATCCAGATAGAGCGCAGGTTCACCTGAAGACCACTGCCATTTTTCAACACCCGTCTTATTCTGCAGCCCAATCCAGACATACTGAACACCTTCATCCTTCACACTCTTCTTCAGCTTCTTCATGTCGTTCATGTTGTCAACGGTGGCCAGATCTGTGTATTTCTCTCTGCAGTATCTCTGAACTTCAGTCCAGGTCTTGTTCACGTTTATAAAGTGATACTGACGCTGAACACATTCAGATACGGAGCAGAGAGCTATGAAAGAGAGGCTTTGAATTAAAGCTTTTTATTACAGGGTCAACCCTGATGAAACTATAAATCATAAATAAAACACTCACCAATGAGAAGAATGAAATATAGAATTTGGTCCATTTCTGAAGATAAATATAGATAAATCACCCATGTAAACAGGAATATAAAAGCACAATCATTCAGACAATATTAACAAAGACTGGATGAAGAAAGATGTGAGTTGTTCTTACTTTAGAGGTCGTGTGTTTCTGTCTGCAGCTTTAAAGCGATTATTATATCAGCTCCCTCATCCCTCATTCAGCACACCACATCATTTGTTTAATACTCTTAAAAAAAGCCTTTTTCATTTTTCTTCCTCATTCTCATGTCCACATATTTTCCCTTGTGTTACTCATGGAAACATGTTCATTTGAATGTGCTGGAGAATGGAGAGTCTGTGTGGAAATTGTATTTCCTGTAACAGTCACCCCAGGTTCTTTCTCAACGCAATTACAAAGAGCACCATCACCTGAATTCTGATCACCAGCACTACTTCTGTTACAGTAACAGCTTTACAGGAAAAATTTATGTCAACATCTGCTTATTCTTTACTTATAATTTGTTTTCCAAGTTCAATGTTTTTGCACACTAAACGTCTCAGGTTACGCATGTAACCATGGTTCCCTGAGAACAGGGAACGAGACTCTGCGCTGATTGCGCTATGGGGAACCGTCACTCATGACAGGTGTTCGAAATGCCAAGAATCACAACACTCCAATCCTATTGGCCGGCGACAGCCTATGACGTCATTACGGCGCGAACCGTGACGTATAAAGGGAGCGCCTGAGGAAGCAGTCAACACCTTCTCGTCTTTGAGGGACTGTTCAGCAGGCATCCCGAAGCATGGCAAGGAAGCGCAGAGTCTCGTTCCCAGTTCTCAGGGAACCATGGTTACCATGGCAACTCTGCGCTGATTACGCTATGGGGAACGATATACCCATGCCGCCATGCTAGAGGAGAGTGCATGCCCAAAATGTCTGGACAAACGTCCGGCAGTTCCAGGGAAAAAACGGAAGCAACTTCTCCAAGGCTGTCAGTGACAGCATTCCCTATGGCCAATAGCCCAAGCTGAGCCTAAAAGAAGCCTTCCGTGAAAGTCCTGCCAAGGTTGCTAAAGGCATCTGGGACCAACAACCCGTAGAAAGTGGTCCCTTAAAGGGAATGTGGCCAGGAGACCAGAAGGAATCCCGGCCAGTCACTAGAGGGGATAAAATCACCCCCGACGCCACCAAGGAGGCCGTACTAATTTAGCGAAAGCCAAACATAGTCTGGGCCAACCCTGTCTGACATACAGAATCTCCAAGGCGCAAACTCCAAAAGAGGAGAGCAGGTAAGAGCGACTGTGAAAAGGCAGTAAGCAACTCAAACCCACACGCAGAGATGGGCATCCTGGAGAGCGGAACTCAGCTGAGTGCTATAAACCCTCGTATTGAGGGGAGTAAGACCACTCATCCTAGGATCTACTCAGCTTCTGATTAAAGCGCTGAGGAGGCTGTGCGCTAGAAAAACCCTGGTACAGGGGAGTACAAACCAGCCTGGGGCCAGTCTGAACGGGAGACTTCACAGAAGTCTACAACCAATGACCAGCTTAGGTATTCAGGATGGCCCATAAGGCCATTCGACTGAAAACAAAGCATGCTGAGCGCATGACCAACCAAGTAATTAGGTAGCTGTGAGTGCCCACGAAACAGCCCACCCAACACAATCCAACGAGCAGTGTACATGGGAAAAGCACCTTTTTACGGGGGCGCTAGTGCACATGTCTGAGGTATAGACGCGTTTTGTAATGGCTCCTCTCCAAGGCCTCGACCATTTATTATTTTACCGTGTTTTATTTAGTTTTAGGCCATCAAAGTGTGTTTACTTTATGTATTTAGTGTGAACTTTTGTCTCGACTCAAAAATGCCGAAGCCGAGTGCCTCCAACAAAGTTAGGAACACTGATGACCAAGTTTCCGGAGCTAACACTAAAGCTAGCTCGCCTGACAAGTCTGAAAAATTACCGGACACCGCTTATGCTATGTGTAAAGAGATATGCAAAGAAATGTCCGAGTCAATCTTGCAGGGGGTTAACGCCCGCTTTGATGCTTTTGAACTCAATTTCCAGAAGCTTGTGACGTCGCAAGCCGAGCTACAGGCCCGTGTGGCTAATCAAGAACTGATTACGAACGACTTTGAGGCACGGATCCAAGAGCTGGAAACCAGGTACTCAGAGCTGTCTAAACAAAATAGTCAGCTCCGTGCTAAAGTGTTGGATTTAGAAGCTCGGTCAAGAAGACATAATATTAAGATCGTGGGGATACAAGAGGACGAGGAGGAGGGTAAACCCACTGAATTTGTCTCCAGGCTGATTCCCCAACTGCTTGGAGAAGAGCATTTTTCTCGCCCGGTTAAAGTGGATCGAGCGCATCGTTCTCTTCAGCCGAAGCCGGCCGTTGGTGAGAAGCCGCGCACAATCCTGGCGAGCATTCATCACTTTCAAGAGAAGGAGTTGATTCTGCGTCGCGGGAGAATGCAACCACTCGAATACAAGGGCAAACGGGTCCTTATTTTTCCCGATTATACCACTGAGGTGATGTCTCAAAGAAATGCCTATCGGGAAGTGATGCAATGCTTGCGCAAAAAGGGGATCAAGTTCACGCTGCGGTACCCCGCTAGGTTGCAAATCCATTAACATGGATCGGAGGCACCTACAGTCTTTGAGAATCCAACGGAGGCAGCGCGATTCGCAGAGAGGTGCGGTGGGAGCTCAGGAGAGTTAACTCAAATACGTTCGAACTTATTATACTTCGCTGCTGACGTGCATACGTATCCTTGGGACTCAGTAGAGCTACAGCTTCTGGCGAGTAGTCACTATGAATATATAGTGCACTGAGACTTATCAAGATCATAGAATGGTCTGATTTTATTTTATTTTTTTATTTTACTTTTACTTCATTATTGACATTTTGACCGTGTAATTTCTTTTTTCAATTATTTTTCCCTATTTTATTTCTTTCTCTGTTTTTTTTTTAATTATTATTATTTTTATATATAATTTATTTATTTATTCTTTTTCCTTTGACGGTAATAAGTTATCCATTCAAATATTTAAAGCCACGGGGAGGGGTTCTCTTTTCCTTGAAGTAGTTTTTTTTTTGTTAAATGCCCGGCAGCTCCTTTTTGGATGGAATTGGGAGTTTTGTGTCTGGTTCAGGTAGACACAACGGAGGGTGGGGTAGGTTGGGGGTTGTTGTTCTTGTTGTCTCGGACCGGTTTGTCATTTTCTTATTTGTTATTTTCTCACTTGTTTGTATCTTTTACTGTTTTGTTCAGTTTCATGCTGCTAATCAATGTATGCTAGCAAAGGTGTATTCAATTCAATTCAATTCAATAAATTTATTGCCATGTCAACACAGTTGATAGGAATTTGTCTTGGTACAACTCTCAAACATAAATACAAATCTCAATACATACAGTTAATAAAGTGCTACTAGCACTCAGTGCAAGTTCAGATATCTGATAGCCAGAGGGTAAGTACTGTCTCTGAAACGTGATGTGGAAGTCTTAATACTCCTATATCTTCTTCCTGATGGTAGGAGATTAAAGAAATGGTGAGCAGGGTGAGAGTGGTCCGCTATGATGTTTTTAGCCTTTCTGATTATTCTGGTGGAGAAAAGTGAAGAAAGTGAAGGGAGACTACAGCCTATAATTTTTGATGCTCTGCGTACTACTCTTTCCATCCTAGTTTTGTCCTGAGTGGTTGTGTGACCGAACCAGACAAGCATGGAAAAAGTAAGCACGCTTTCAATAGTTGACCTATAAAAGTGGGTCATAGCAACTCGGCTGACTCTAAACTTCTTGAGCTGCTGCAGAAAGTGGAGTCGCTGGTGAGCTTTACTGATCTTAAAATTAGTGTTGAGCTCCCATGATAAGGATTCCTGGATTGTGGTCCCCAGAAACTGGAAAGAATTAACCCTCTCCACCTCCACCCCATTAATGGAGAGCGTAGAGAGGGGGCTAGGGGTCCTCCTAAAATCCACAACCAGTTCCTTAGTTTTTGAGATGTTAAGTATCAAGTTATAGCTTCCGCACCATTTCACCAGCCCCTCCACTTCTCTGCGGTAGTCAGACTTATCTCCGTTAGTAATAAGACCAACTACAGAGGTATCGTCAGCAAACTTAAGCAACAAAACTGAACTAGTATGTGATTGACAGAATTGTGTATATAAAGAATACAGAAGTGGGGAAAGGACGCAGCCCTGAGGGGCGCCAGTGTTCAATAACTTTGACTGTGAGGCATAATCACCCATTTTAACCACCTGCTTCCTATCGTATAGAAAGTTAAAAATCCATTTGCAAAGTGATGTTCTAACACCTAGCTCCTGTAAAGTGTTGATCAACTTCACAGGAACGATGGTGTTGAACGCGGAGCTAAAGTCCACAAAGAGGACACGAACATATGTAGATTTTAACTCCAGATGTTGAAGAATAGAATGCAAACAGAATGAAACTGCATCATCAACACTCCTATTTGCTCTATAAGCAAATTGGTGGGGGTCAAGTGAAATCCTGGACAGATGTTTACATATCAAACGCTCAAACAGTTTCATAATGACAGAGGTTAAGGCCACAGGCCTATAATCATTAAGACACAAGATTCCATTTTTCTTTGGAACTGGAATAATCACAGCAGATTTAAAACAAGCAGGCACAAGACCAAGTTGAAGAGACCATTTAAAGATGAAAGTGAGAACAGATGTTAATTGATCAGCACAGTGTCTTAAAGTGGCAGTCATTACACCGTCAGGCCCCGCCGCCTTCCTGATGTTCTGCTGGCGGAGCAAGATTCTTACATCATGCTCAGAGATAATGGGTGGAGAGTCACCCTGCTCTCTGTAGCAGGGGCGGGGCAAGTGATCAAAATGACAGTAGAAGTCATTAAGCCTCCCAGGAAGAGAGGGGTCACTGACTGGGGCATGATGTTTGATCTTATAGTCAGTAATGTCCTGCAGCCCACGCCAGACACCTTTGATGTCATTTGCATATAATTTTTTTTCAAGCTTACCTTTATAGGAAGCCTTGGATTTCAACACAGCTCGCTGAAATTCATACTTCAGTAATTTGTATTGTACCATATCACCACTCTTAAAAGCAGCCTGTTTTTTCTTACATAGCATTCTCACTTCATTATTAAACCAGGGCTTACTGTTATTAAAGACATAAACAGCTCTTGTAGGAATACAAACACTCTCACAAAAATGAATATAGGATGTGATGGTATCAGTAAAGGTGTTAATATCCTGACCATCAAACAAAAAATTACTCCATACCGTGGAGTCTAAGCAATCCTGCAATGTGTCTATGGCTTGTGGAGACCATACCCTAAAAAGTTTAACAGTTGGTTTCGCCACTTTAAGTTTCTGGCGATATTTTGGTATAAGAAAAATAGTGTTGTGGTCGGACTCACCCAAAGGAGCCCTGGCTACAGCATGATATGCCTCAGAAATAGGAGAATAGCATCGATCCAGTGTTTTATCCTTCCTGGTAGCGATCTGGATTTGGGGTGTGTATCTGGGGAGTGCCTTCCTCAAAGAGAGATGGTTAAAATCACCCAGCACAAACATGGCAACGTCAGGATTGTTGTTTTCAACCTCCGTGATATTATCTACAAGTTGTTGCAGAGCAGCCGGAGCAGAGGCGTCCGGGGGAATATAAATGACCATCAGGACAGCAGAAGAAAACTCTCGAGGCAGATAAAAGGGCTTACATATCACAGTGAGAGACTCCAACTCTGGAGAGCAGGTTTGTGACAAGTTTTTGCAGTCCGAACACCAGTTACTATTGATGTAGCAGCCAACCCCACCTCCACGTAGTTTTTGTGAACACGCAGTGCGGTCTGCACGGTGTAGAGAAAAGCCTGCTAGTTGTAACATGGAGTCCGGAAAACTTTCAGCCAACCAGGTCTCAGTCAGGCAGATAGCAGCAGCGTCCCTAAAATCTCTCTGTGTACGAATGAGCATAGAAAGTTCATCCATTTTGTTTGCCAGTGAGCGGACATTGGAAAGAATCAGGCTAGGTAGAGCTGGGCGGTAGATGCGACGCCTAAGCTGGACAAGAGCGCCACCCCTCACACCCCGCTTCCGAGTGTTCCAGCGTTGTTTAAGCCGCTCCTTATGTAGTTGGCAATCCGGCGGTAGATCAGGCAGGAAAACGGGCATGCTGTCCCGAATATAGAGTAATGCAGATCTATCATACTGAACAATACCAAGGCTGGGTTCTAAAAACTGGCAGGATAGGCTTGGGTATCGAGTATCGAGTATCGATTGGAACCGGGACTAGCTTTGCGATTTTCCCGGAATCGTTCAAAAGTTTAAATTTCGATTCCTAGTTTCGATTCCCAGTCCGCCGACTGGAAGAAGAAACCGCTTAACACCAACGAAGAAGCGTCCACCGAAAGTGTTGGCATAACTGAGCGAGTCGAACATGGATAGCGTGCGTCGGCGGTCCAAAGTGTGGCTTCAATTTTCTAAATAGAACGAAATCTCGGCAAAATGCAACATTTGCGGCAAGATTGTTTCGTGCATAGGAGGGTGCACGTCGAACATGATAAAGCACCTCCGAGTTCATGGAGTAGAAATAAATAAATCTCTTTGATGCGCTGCGCCGACCGTCCTCCGCTGCCTCTTCCTCTGGCTCCGACCCCCAGCCTGGCAATCCACACGAGATCCGATTTTTTCGTATCCGATCTGAGCCACTTCCAAATGTGGTTTTAAATCCGATACATATCCGATCTCTGAACATGCGACCTATGTCTAAACACGCATATCCGATTCCTATTGTAAGTCCAAGCCATCAAACGGTGAGGGCGGCACGTTTGCTCACCAAAATATAGCTTCAATGTTGTATTATGAAGCAGACATGCATGTATGCACTCACACTAAAAATTCGCAGCTCAATATTAATGTGGGAACTTTGTCTAACATGAAAGAAATTGCGCACACACATATATTCAGCAGCTTCGCACGCGCGCGCTCTCTCCCTTGCTCGCTCGAATTCATTCAAAAAACGGAATTCTAAAACTAATAAATGTAGATAAAATATCAAACACAAATTACCTTTATTTTCCGGTCTATATCCGTTCAGTCAGAATTCGCGTTGCAATACATCCATGACAGCTGTTAACTTATCCATTCTGACAGGCTAATCATGGCCACTCCATGAATTATATAAATAATTTTAATAGCACGGCCATTCAAAACCCGAGGATCTACTATGTGCATTTAAAACTATCAGTGACGATCATTTTGGGGCAGGAAGTAGCCTAATGTAAACACAGATATCGATACCAGTCGCGTCTAAAGAGAGTGTAAACACACTGGCCAAAAAATCGGATATGGTCAAAAGATCGGATTTGTGCATTAAGACTTGCAGTGTAAATGCAGCCATACACTCATGTGTAAATGTGTTTTCAATATATTCATAATTTATAATATTTATATTCAAGTTCATAGATTTGATATTTATATTGTAGTTGAAAACAGCCCTGTGAGAAATTCATAGTAAAGTTCATAAAAAGTAAAAATTTCATAGAATTAAAATTGATGGAGAAGGTCAGACTATTTCCTTCAGAAAGACCGTTGGTTAGCTAGCTCATTTAAAATATCCTAAACTTTTTTTGACCCTGCCTCTTAAAAGAATCGGAATCGAGAATCGTTAGGAACCGGAATCGAAACAAGGAATCGAAATCGGAATCGGAATCGTTCAAATTCAAACAATACCCAACCCTAGTGCAGGACAACATCAAACAAACAAAACAGAGAGTAGTACCGAGTCGCCATTGAACGGCGCCATCTTGATGAGCGCTACTAATCCCTACTAATGTCCATTCTAATAGCCTTTTTTCTCTTTCCATATGCAGAGGTCTTCTGGTAGAGTACTGCCTGGGGGTAGGAATGTGACATTAGTCTCTTGGAATGTTAAGGGGCTAGGACATGCTATAAAGAGAGAAAAAGTATTTAGGCACCTTAAATCATTATCTGCGGATGTGATTTTTCTACAGGAGATCCATATTAAAGCTACTGAGCAGCGTAGATTGCGTTGCAGTCGGATATCTCAAGTTTATCAATCACCATTCACTTCTCACACCCGCGGTGTGGCCATTCTCTTTTGAAAAAATATTCCATTCCAATTCTCTTCAATGATTACTGATCCTTATGGCAGATACATCATTGTTTCTGGTACCATAAATTCTTTCCCATTGACTTTCTTAATATCTATGGTCCAAACACTGACGATCCTAATTTTTACAAAAAGGTTTTTGACTTACTTCCTGATGGTAATAATTCCAATATAATAATCGGGGGAGATTTAAATTGTTATCTAGACCCTTATTTAGACAGATTGTCCACTTGTCCACCCCCTGGAATTGCATCAGTGCAAGTTTTAAATAATCTGCTTAATAGCAGAAATTTAGTGGATATTTGGAGAATTCAGCACCCTGTAGACAGAGATTATTCTTACTATTCACATGTCCACAAATCTTATAGTAGAATAGATTATTTTTTGGTTGATTCTCAGTTAATTTCGCATGTTATTGATACCAGGTATCACAGCATATTGATTTCTGATCACAGTCCCCTTACCATGTCCATTGACCTATCTCTCCCTAAGCGGTCTTATTCCTGCCGTTTCAATCCATCTCTGCTTACTGACAGTAAATTCATAGAATACATTACCGTCAAGTTGAAAGAGTTTTTGGAGTTTAACGACAATGGGGAGGTGTCAGATTCTATACTTTGGGAGACGTTGAAGGTGGTTATGCGTGGGCATATTATTTCTTACGAATCTGCTGCCAAGAAAGAAAGAGAAAAAAGACTTTTAGAGATACAAAGTGTTCTTCCTACCCTTGAACTGGCGTATCAGGTGTCAAAATCATCTAACGACTACAATAAGATAATGAAGCTCGAGTATGAGTATAGCTGCATTCTTGGTGGTCAAATAAACAAGCTTTTTTTGAGAATGAGGCAGAGGGATTTCGAAACGGGGGATAAGCCTGATAAGCTCTTGGCGCAACAACTTAAAGGGGCTCAAGCTTCCAGGTCAATTTATTGCATCAAATCTAAGGATGGCTGTAATGACTCATCACTCGACATGGGATCCATTTTGCAAGCTTTATTAAAAGTACTCGTCGTCATACAGGCAGGGGTCAGAACCAGCAAACACAGCAATGAAGGGCAGGCAGAATCGTGGTCAGTAACAGGCAGGGGGTCAGGGTAACAAGCAAGATTCGCAGTCCAGAGAACAAGCACTAGGTCGGTGGGCAGGCAGCAACGGGTCAGTGAACGATCAGCAAACAAAGACAGCAACAGGTAATCCAACAGGGTATAAACGCTCAGAATTGTCAGCCGGGGCAATGGTCAAGACTTTGCGTAGTAACAGTGTCTAGGAGCTGCTTAAATAGCGGTCATAATGAGCTGCAGCTGGCGAGCAATCAGAGTCCAAGGCACGGGGTTATGGGAAATGTAGTGTGAATCAGTATACATGGATGAGTGGATGCGTGAGTGTCAGTATTCTGGGGATGGGGCCCCCTGCTGGCCAGTAGGGGGAATCACGGGGTTCGTCTCCGTGACAATGGCACACTGTTAACTAACCCCAAGGATATTAATGTCTGTTTTAAAGATTTTTATAGTGAACTCTATACTTCCAACAGTACAGCCACTCATTCTGATTTAACACTTTTTTTGACTCTCTTGAATTACCTAAACTTAGTGACGTCGCTAGGGCTGACCTTGACTCTGATTTTACTTTGGAGGAAGATAGTCTCCACCATTAAGTCATTTCCAACTGGGAAGGCGGCGGGGCCAGATGGATTTAGTTCAGAATTTTTTTTAAAGATTTTGTGATATTCTCGCCCCGCTCCTCCTCAGAATGATAATTAATTCTAAAAAGATAACGTTTTACCTAATACATTGTACGAAGCGAATATATCTCTCATTTTAAAGAAAAATAAAGATGAAACCGACCCGGCTAGCTATAGACCAATTGCGCTTCAGAATTTTGATAGGAAAGTAATTACTAAAGCTTTGGCTATTCGGCTTAACAAACATCTATCCTCCATCATTCATCCTGACCAGACCGGGTTTATCCCTGGCAGATTCTCTTTCTTTAATGTGCGTCGCCTCCTCAATACAATATATGCTGATCACTCGAAAGTTAATGGAGCAGCAATTCTGTCCTTGGATGCGCAGAAAGCTTTTGACCAGGTTGAGTGACCTTACATGTTTAGATCACTGCAAAAGTTTGGGTTTGGCGAGACATTTGTGTCATGGGTCAAAATAATATATGCCAGACCAAAGTGTTCAGTTTTAACTAATGTAGACAGGTCACTTGAGTTTCCTTTACAATGCTCAGTGCAACAGGGGTGCCCCCTTTCACCTGCCCTTTTTGCCATTGCGATAGAACCTCTTGCCCTAAGTATAAGGCGTCATACAGGTATCACAGGTCTCGAAGTGGGAGGCAAGAAAGCTCTTATTAGTCTGTATGCAGACAATGTAATATTGTATTTGCAGAATTCTGAAAGATCAGTTCCCATTCTCTTAGATTTAATTACTTCTTTTGGGAGACTATCAGGGTATACAATCAATTTGTCAAATAGTAACTTTATGCCTCTTTCTGATACTTATAGATCTGGGTTTTTGGAGAATATTCCATTTAAGATAACCAGGGATCACTTTGTGTATCTCGGCTTGACGATCCCCAAAGATTCAAAATTATTATTTAAGTTGAATTTTGCTGAGTTTCTTTCAAAACTTAAAAACAGTATAGGAAGTTGGAAAATTCTACCTTTGTCTATGATCGGGCGTATAAATTCAATAAAAATGGTTTCTCTTCCCAGATTCCTATATCTTTGTCAGAATCTCCCTGTTTTTCTTTCTTCTGCTTTCTTTAAGGAACTGGACTCTATAATCCTCTCTTATGTTTGGAACTATAAGACACACAGAATCTCTAAAATGCATCTGCAAAAACCCAAGTCTGTAGGCGGTCTGGGTATGCCAGTATTCAAGCATTATTATTGGGCCGCCAATATTAGGGCTTTAATGTACTGGGTGAAGGGGTACCGGCCAATTTGACACCTGACATCCCCTCGTGGGTACAAATGGAGACTAACCTGGCTGTTGGCACCTCCTTAGCGGCCATGTTGTTCTCTAAGTTTGATAGGCCTTCAGCGATGAATAAGTTAAGCTTTGTGTTAAAAAATTCAGTTAGAATTTTAAATCAGGTGAGAAAAGTCTTGTCCCTGCCAGAGACCTCTGTTCATACGACAATTTGTTATAATCATTCTTTTTTACCCCCCTGGACTGATAGAACTTATTTTGTCTGCAGGGAGAAGGGCTTAGAGTCCATCAGGGACCTTTACGTTGAGGGAAGGTTTGCATCCTTTAGCCAGTTAAGAGAGAAATTTGATTTGCCTCATGCACACTTCTTTTGTTATCTACAAATTAGGCATTATGTAAAATCCAAAATTTGTAATTTCGAACAACTTCCTGAAAAACATGTGTTTTTTTAATGTTTTTCTGAACCCTCCTGACTCTAGACATCTTATTTCTACATTTGTTTGTTTATTTGAAAGCTGCGTTGCAGCTTCTACTGAGAGATTTAAAGCAGCCTGGGAGGAAGACCTGGGAGTTGAACTTTCTGATGATATGTGGGATAAGTGTCAGGCTATGATACAGGTCTGCTCAGTAAATAGCAGACACCAACTGATCCAATTCAAGGTTGTTCACCGTTTGCATTATACTAAAACCAAACTGCATAAAATTTTCCCCTCTGTTTCTCCAATGTGTGACCGGTGCAAGGTGGCAGAGGATACAACTTCTCATGCTTTCTGGTTTTGCCCTTTATTGTCTGGATTTTGGTCAAGCATATTTGACTGGTATTCCAAGGCTTACAATAGGCCTCTTCCACCTGATGCAGAACTTGCAATTTTTGGTTTTTCACAGCGCACCACCTGCCTCCCGAGGACAATACAGCAATCTCTAACCCTGGGTATGATTGTGGCTAAGAGACTTGTGCTGAGGAACTGGAAGTCACCCTCACCCCCTTCCTTTTGAATTTGGATTACGGATATGATCTCTCTTATACAAATGGAAAGACTCAGATTCTTGAGAACTAATTTCATTGAAAATTTTTCCGCTGTTTGGGGTTTATTCCTGGGCCATTTGGACAAGTTAACTGCTCAACCAGCCCCTAGTGGCTCCTCTCAGGCTAATGCTGGGCACCTTGACTGATTGTTTAGCAGGTTTTCACTGTAGTATTTCTGGCTACTGAACTAAACATTTATTATTATTATTTTAATATTATTATTATTTTTTGCTTGTGTGGTCCGAGACAGTGTTGTTTGTCTGTTCTGTGTTTATTTTTGGAAAAAACTCTAAAATAAAATATAAAAAAAGCACCTTTTTACTCTTTAAGCAAGAGGAGTACAGGCCTATAACCTCAGCAGACACGTGACATCAGCTTGTGGCAGTGTTATCAAGCTCCAGGCTAAGCAAACCGACTACAAAAGGAGGTCATAAGTCAGCCAGAGCCCTGGCCAGCCAGTGACATAAAAAATCCCTTTTACTGTCTTCAGTAAAGAATGTCAAGAAACGCAAAAGGTACATGCCAGCATGTTCCCAAAGGAGGCCCCGTGGGCCTGCCTGTCACATGCAGCATTGCAGCACATGCACATGCATTGCAGCACATGCACATGCTAGCGGCCACTAAAAAATGGGCATCCTGGAGAGCGGAACTCAGCTGAGTGCTAAAAACCCTAGAATCGAGGGGAGTATAAACCACTCATCCTAGGATCTACTCCTCATCCTAGGAGCTCTGTCTATCTACTCAGTGTCTCATAAAAGCACTGAGGAGGCTGTGCGCTAGCAAAACCCCGGTAAAGGGAGCACAAACCAGCCTAAGAGCCGGTTTCAGCGGGAAACTTCATTGAAGTCTACAACCAATGACCAGCTTAGGGAGCTAAGCACGATTACACAGTCAACCCAGAGGGAAGTACGAAGCTCAACCTAACAGACAGACCGTACTATGGGCACATAGTCATGGAGGCCAGAAAAAGGGCCTACAACATTAGGTTCTTTATAATGAACTAAGCATACCACAGAATACTCAACACATGAGGCGATATTCCGGGGTGGCCCGTAAGGCCAAGCACCTGAAACATAGCATGTTGGAAGCATGACCACCAAGTAATAGGTAGCTGTGAGTGCCCACGAAACAGCCCGTCCAACACAATCCAACGAGCAGTGTACTCGGTAAAAACACCTTTCTACTCCTTAATCAAGAGGAGTACAGCGTATGCAATCATGCGCTAAAGAAAGCCCCATGGGCCTATAACCTCAGCAGACACGTGGCATCAGCTCGTGGCAGTGTGACCACTAAAGTTCTAGGAGCAAAATAGAACCGAGTAACAAACAAGGTAGCTACTTAGCTCAACTAGAGCTAAAGGAAACCAAGCTCAAGAAAGCAAATGCATAAAACCAGACAAACAGTTGGTTTTAACACAAAAACTCACCTTGAGAGGCAAGCCACTCAGAAAATGTACTCAGTAAAAGCACCTTTTACTCTAAGCGAGAGGAGTACAAAGCCAAACTCCAGCGTGACACATAGGAGGCCTGCGAAGGCCTACAACCCGTACACACGCGGCGTCAGCTAGTGGCAATCATGACCCATCCATGGTGATGAGTCACATAGAAGCCCACACAAAGCTGTGCCAACATGCAGACTGAAAGGAGGCCCTGGTGGGGCCTTCGACCTCCATGAACACATGATATCAGCCAGTGGTAGCTTCATGACTAAGACCAGCCACCAGGCCAAGTACTCGAGAAAACCCTTAGGTAAGAGAAGTACACACTGCGCCGCAGAACTCTGCGAGAGGCCTGACCTAGGGCCTACTCATACAGAGGTGGGCATGGCCGATGGTGGCGTGAGTCATAAGACACGATTTAACCATGGAATGAGTCTAGATATAACCAACCCAGCTGGGCCAACACGGAGGCTACAAAGGAGGCCTGGCAAGGCCTACTACTTTAGCACCATGTGGCGCCAGCGAGTGGTCATATACAGGACCCGGGCTCAAAAAAGGGCCAGCACTAAACCCTAAAGTTTACTGAGGGTAAATAGCTTACACAATCTGAGCTTAGGTGTACACATTCCAACAGGCAATGTACCCAGTACACATAATATACTATCATGGTTTAAGGAAGGCCTGCAAGGCCTGCTACCTCAAACAACATGAGCATAAGCCTGAGGCAGTGCTAGGCTAAGATACGTGAGCAAACTCGTGATCATATACCAACAGCGCCCGAGAAACAAGCTGTATAAGAAAGAGGCTACCCAAAGAGTGCCAACAATATAACAGCACAAGTAAAACAACTGCTGTGGTCATGATCGACTGGGAGCTAACAGAGATCATACTATTCTAACCAGAATAAGACTCTCTACACTCAACCTGAGTGTGCAATCCAACAGGTGATGCACTCAGTGAAACACAAACCCTAACCGGGGAGTACAACAAAACACCACGTTCATAGATAGAGGCTAATCACAGCCTGCTATCACAGAAACAGGCGTTAACCTGTGGCAGCACTAGATTAAGCTCACATATGTGACCAGTCACGGAAAGTAGGGACACAAGTCGGACAGATTCTGAAAGTGTAGTCTCCAAGCTTTCCAACGATGTGTAACACATGGAAATCTGATAATATTTGGAGAAGTTGTGGCCATTTGAAGGTAGGCACTCAAGAAAGCTCTATAGGGAGAAAAACGCCTCTAAAGTTGCAGTTCTCACCTGTTCTCACCTGCTGGGAGTGACAATAGGGCTCATTTACATCTCATTTAGATAAGCCATACCCCCTGTAAAGCTGCATGGACCGCATACTATTAATAATAAAGGATAATGTGCATTGTAAATGTCAGCAATTTATCTTTTTTGACTTTTATAAAAATGACTTAGAGGCTGAAATATGTGAGTTTTATCTCACCTGAGAAGACAAAAGAATCACATAATAATGACCTGAAATGACTTGCATAATAATGAGGCCTTTCAGTCAGGTAGGCTGTGAAAAAACCCTCTGTGATGGTGTATATCAAACATACAGAAAAAACAGCAATACTGTAAAATATAATTACAATTTAAAATAATGGTATTATATACTTTAAAATATAGCCTAATGTATTTATGTGATGCAAAGTGTCTGAACAATGTTACCTCTATGGTATTTCATATAGGCTTTTAGCTTAAAAGCATGTACATTTGGAGAAATATTGATGGATTCTCATATGTTTGTCAATTTTCTATACAGAGAAGTAATATTTCTTCAATATTTTTTTATCACTATGAGCGCTGTTTTTTTCAATTCATACTTGCAGCCGGAGGGCGCTCTGTACAGCTTTAGTCCACAAATGCCTGCTAGAGAAGAATAGGCAATCCAGGAACTAACTGAACTAACAGAGGCCAGAGATCGCTAACTATGGCTATTCAAAACACTTTTCAAGACAATAAATACACGATTGAAACGATGTCTGCATGTATTGACTGAATTTGCGTCTGAATAGCGCTGGCTCCGTGGGCGTGGCCGCATTAGCGGATAATGAGCTGAATCACAGACTTCTGACATGGCTCTCTTTTCATACAGATTACATAAACAGAAGGTTTGTTTTCGATTTGACTTACACGATTTAAAACTTGACATTTCAACGTTTTTTCAGACATAAGTCTAATTTTTTTTGTGATTGGTATTCACTAATTTATAGTTCATTTTCTGAGAACTATCAGATTGGACTTCGTTCAGAGGGAGACGAGATATCACGCATCATGTTAGTTTTCTTTATTTTTCAAAAAGCACAACATTTTGTTTTTACTCTGAGTGTACACAAATAAAAGAAGACATTCTATAGTTTAAATTGATATATTACTTATGTCTCTATGACAAAAATGACAGAGTATTTTAAGTCTGTTTTGCTGCAATGTGAAAAAAATCCTGCAAAATGCGCCGGCGCGTTACCCGACTCCAGAAAGGTAATGTCTTATTATGCCGCTTTCATCGTCGCTCAGATCGTCTTCAGAATCAGTGAGCGCTTGTTCATAAGCATCCGGCTTGTCGAAGAAGTACTTCAAAACATTTTCGGTGTAATGGCCACGGTTCTTCATTGAATTTTGATATCAGCTAGAGCCGGCCAGAGCGCTGCATAATAAGTAGCCACGCTTCCCAGTATGGAAATACACACAGACATGACACGCCCCTACTGCGTGCTAGAATCTCCGAAAAACAAGCCGATTTCAACCTCAAAATGTACGCTTTTAAATATACCAATACTGCTATCTCAAACACGGAAAGGCTTCTTCATGATCTCAACTAACAGATTCTGCAAAAAAACGAAAATCACCAATTTTGAAAAAAAATGCTTCTTTCTCATTTTGCTCGAGAGTTGTGCTGCCGACTTGTGTCCCTGGTTTCCGTGACGGGTCACATATGTATGTAGGGCTAAAGCTTAGAACCCCAAAGCAAACGCAAATGCTTTGTAATACATGCCATCCAAACAGGATAAATGTTTCACAAACAGATCTGAGATCTGTAATGAACCCCAGAGAACAAAAGCTAAAATATTTAGCATCGTAATCTCGAACTTGAATATAATTCAAGGGGCTCATGTGAAGACATTATAAGCATGACAAAAGTTCTAAAAAGTGGGGCCTAGCAGCACTGCATAACTGATCTTCTCGAAGATAAGGGCCTACCACCTGGGAAAAACAGCACCAGGAAGGCTAATAACAGCCTATAACCTTAGCTGTTAACCTCAGCCATAGCTCCTACATTTTCACATTGAAGGGGAAAAGGGCATACGGCCTGCAACTCCCTCAGGATGAGGCCAGAACTAGGAACTATACAACCTCACAGGAATAGTAATAATAAGGGTGATGTAACAAACAAACACCTAAACCTAGCTCTAGCCTAGCCGCTAGCTAAGGCCTACTGGGCCAAGCAAAGCTTGGGCTTCATTTTGAAACCTTCAATTATGAGGAGAAAATGAAGCACTGCAAGCAAAAAGTGTCAGGCGGCTGATAAGCCGTCCTGCACACAAATAACTGAAGCAACGAGTGCTAACTCAAACCAAACTAAAGTATTAGCTGAGAAGCTACTCTAACATAGGAGGCTACAAAATAGCAGCCTGCATGTTTTGAAAATTAGCCAACCTAATGATTCAGTTTTTTTGCCCAAAATAACCCCCTCAAACAAGGAGGCGGAGGAAGAAGGGGCGAGGGCAAATGCAATGTTGCCCCCACAGCGAGAGGGAATCGATCACAGACGCTATTGGTGTACATGATCAATCACCTCCTCAAACCTGCTTCTTCCTCCTCAAGTCCAGCTGTCTCTGCTCCTGCTCTGAAAAGAGGCGGCCATTAGTAATTTCCTACCGGAGTTTGTGAAACAATGGCACGAACAACACAGTCCCGAAAAGATGAGAAGATGTTGACTGCTTCCTCAGGCGCTCCCTTTATACGTCACGGTTCGCGCCGTAATGACGTCATAGGCTGTCATAGTACAAAAATGCTAAACTTCGGCAAAAAGTCATTTTTTATTGTTATAATTGTGATTTCAGAATATGTAGATATGAATCCAACTGGAAAAACTTGTGCAAAGATGTCTTCCAGTTAGTCAAATAGCAAATAGTGGAGCTATTTTTTTTTTTTACTTTCAAAACTGCATTTTTCAAAAGATGAGCAAAAATCTTACACTAAACCATGTCAAATTATCCATGTTATCCCCATGAATGAAAGTTAGAAATGTTATACAACAAGGCTGTTTTCGTATAAAAACCTATTCATTTTTTTTATTAATTTGTTTATATTTGAATTTAAAAAATACCATAAATCCTCCAAAAACTACACAAATGTGTAGTAAAAACATTAATAAACTGACATTAGTAAAATGACATTTGTTAAAAAAACAAAAAAACATTTATTTTGTTACAAATTTACATTTTGTTGCCTGGGGTCTTGGGCGACCTCAAACAGCACAAGTGTACACCCTAAACAAACAGCGTTATGCACACAGTGGCCAAACATATGCAAAACAAAATGACAACAGCAACAACATATCAACTCTTTCAAGGAAATCAGCAGCACAGGTAATGTCCACATTATTTCACTGTTTACCTAGTGTAAAGTTGTAAATTTCCTTTACTGGCATTATTGATTCATTCATGATTACATTTGCATTTCAGTGCTACTTTAAGCTCCTCTTTTTAACCTCTCTCTCTCTTTTTTTTTTTTTTTTTTGCTGATGTTCAATGATCATCTAATTGACTAGCAAATCACACCAGAAGCCAAACACATTCAAGTTGTAAATTGCAAAAAAAAAAAAAAAAAAAAAAAAAAATTACAAAAAGAGAGAGAGTTTTCATTTTCAGGCCCCTTGTAAAATGCTGTTGTTGTGTAAATGAATGGCCAAAACACAAAAGTTTTCCATTTTCAGATGAAAATGCCCCAGAGAGGACCCAGACAGCACGGTAACATTGATACAATGTTGAGTTTTGATCCAAACCATCATTTTGGTTGAGATTGACATTTCAATGTTTAAAGTGTCAAGGATCAGCATTGAAATTGTGATGAAAGTCAACAGTACACATGGGTGGAGACAGTGACATTGAACTAACAGTGATTTGTAGTTGATGATCTGGGGCCGTATTCACAAAACATCTTAAGGCTAAAAGTAGCTCCTAACTTGCAGATTTAAGAGAAACTCTTAAAAATAATGGGCGTGTCAGTCCTAATTTTAGGAGTCCTAAATTTTTGCTCTTAGAGTATTTCACAAAGCATTTTAGTGCTAAAACTAGCTCCTAAATCTGTGAAACATTAAGAGTAGTCAAGAGGACTCCTAAGTCACTAAGACCAAATCACAAACAATCCTAATCCACCCAAAGACACTGAACACCATTGAGGCAATAGTGATAGAGCCTTTGGTGCTCAACTATTTCTTCATAAATGCAATACATTTTGATTTATGGATTTGAATCTACGATAAGATTACCAATTACCTGTGGCAGTGGTTTTCATGAGTTCACACTTACAAATGATTGAATAGAGTTAAAAAAAATAAAATAAACATATTTGGTGTGCTGTCCAATGGGATCGAGTTGGCGAAGGGATACAGAAAACTGTTGAAGTAACTATAGGTGAGTTGGCTCTCGTCTGTGTATATATTCCTCCTCTTGAGCTGATTAGAAAGACCCTCTGAATGTGTTTCTCCCAAACTTTGTTTATAAAACATAATTTGTCGCTTGAATTCTGCATTCTCTTGAGATGAAGACACCCAAGAGGCGATCCACAATTAACTGTATATACTAGTTTAATTAGTGACACTTAGCCACATTCTAAAACCTTTATTTGAAAAATGGCAACATTTTTATTAAAACATATTTGTTTGAATAGGGCAACATTTGTATTTTAAAACCTTTATTTTAATATGGAAGCATGACACCTCACTGACTCCTCCCCTATCAGCCAATCACTGTGTGTATACTCCATAGCAACGAGGTCAACCCCGCCCTTACTCTTAGCTTAAGACTTCTCTCTATTCCTTAGTAGAAGTTGGTCTCAGCAGCTTTTTGAATAGGTATTAAGAGAAAACTCTTAGCTAAGAACTTTTACTGCTATTTAGGAGAACTCTTACGCCTGTTTCACACATAATCCGTCTGCAGTGCGTGTGCGTTGCGTATTTTTTTACGCACCCATGTTAACGGATTAGAGCGTTCACACTGCACGTGGTTGCGGTCCATCATTGCGTTCCAGGAGCGGTGCGTCTGCAGCAGTGCAGCGATCGTTTACGTACCGAGTCTATTTTTGCTGTGCTGCAAGTGGGCAAAATGTGTGTGGGCAAAATGAACATGGATTGACCTGAAATTGTAAAAAAAAAAAAAAAAAAGAAGAAATTATGCACATTTAAACTACTTTGTACATTTAGTACATTACATAAAGAATTTTTTTTTTTTTTTTAATGATTTAACACCATGCCAGCAACAAGCTATATTCATGCCAAAAGGAAACATTTCAATTTCACAGTTCAGTTGTATCATTTCAAAACAATTATTTTATTTAAAAAAAATGAACAGTGTTTACTTGCATAATGCGATCAGATATGTTTTTCCCCATCGTTGGAGGGAAACTCAGCAGGCAATGACGTGACAGGCGGACCTAAACCAACCTATTCAAAAACAAGGGGGGGGGTCGTCACTTTGCAGCTAAATGTCATTAGCATGTAGGTGTATACATTTAAGTTTACGCATTAAATAGCTCGTTGTACATACATTTGTATGTCTAATTAGTATGCTACATGTCATTTATATAGGGCAGACCGTGAAGTAGTTATAAAACGTCTTAATGTATCAATGTACATCTAAATAAGTATGTTGAAAGTGTACATAATGTATAAATATAAATCTGGAGTACACGTTACAATTTTGATGAATTTTCATTTTAGTAAATATTATACATTTCTACATTTTGAATATAGAAATGCAAATTTTAGTTTAAATGTCTATGTACTTTATATAATAAAAATAATAATTGCATATTATCAATGTCAATGGGGAACTTGTGGCCTAATTGTTAGAGAGTTTTACTCCTAACCCTAGGGTTGTGGGTTCGAGTCTCGGGCTGGCAATACCACGACTGAGGTGCCCTTGAGCAAGGCACTGAACCTCCAATTGCTCCCCGGGCGCCGCAGCATAAATGATGCCCACTGCTCCGGGTGTGTGTTCACAGTGTGTGTGTGTGTTCACTACTGTGTGTGTGTGCACTTTGGATGGGTTAAATACAGAGCACGAATTCTGAGTATGGGTCACCATACTTGGCTGTATGTCACGTCACTGTCAATTCACATGTATATATTTATAATTATAAATATTTGGATTTACTTCCATGTATTCAGGCAGACAAATATATGAACAGTTATATATTAAGATTAACATTAATGTATTTAGATTGTATAAAAATATTTCTTGTATTTTTTTAAATATGTATATTCAATATTTCATGTTATGAAACACTAAACGTGTGTCCTTACACAAAATGAGACAAGAACTGTTTAAAGTATTTTATTTTTTTAACTTTCTTTACTTTCAACAATTCTCCGTAGTTTTTTTTTCCACCACCACACACAAAAATAAAACTATTTACAAGTCAACATGTCCTGTACGTTCAACGCAGGACTATTTTCAAATTCTTTGATAAGGATAATACAAGTCTAGATCATCTGTTCTTGCCAGGAAACTCGGCCTTCTGGGGAGGTGAAAAAAGTGCAAAGCCTCTCGCGTACATCATAGGCTTCCCTGCATCCCCTATTGCTACCCATATTTCTCACACATGGTAGCACTTCCCCTCTTTCTTCTGCCTCATCCAGCCACCTTTGGTTCTCGGAAGGATTCAGGAGGAAATTGTGGAGAATGCAGGCTGCAGTGACCACAGAATCAGCATTCGATGGCTTCACATTCATCTTTGTATGGAGTACCCTCCATCTGGATGCAAGAATGCCAAATGCACACTCAACCATCCGTGCCCGAGACAATCTGTAGTTAAAAATGCGTCGCCATTGTGGAATTTGCCTCCCAGGAAATGGCCTCATCAAATATGTCTTGAGAGGAAATGCCGCATCTCCCACCATGGTGTATGGCATTGGCCCTTGCGCCCCAGACCCTGGCAAAGGGCAGTCAGCAGGCACAGACAACGTTTTGGCCTCCATTGCTCATCCAAGTGCTGAACCACTATACACTCCTCCATCGCTTGTTCTTCCAAAGTCACCCACTTGTAGAAAAGTGAATCGGTACTCAGCATCAGCCAGTGCGAGGAGGACGATAGAGATTGTTCCCTTGTAATTAAAATACAAGCTCCCTGAATGTGCTGGTGACACTAAGGTGATGTGTTTTCCGTCAATTGCACCCATGCAATTTGGAAAATTCCATTTCTCCCAAAACTTTGAAGCAATATTTTGCCACATTTCCTCTGTTGGTTTAAGAAACTGTGAGGCCATCATTTTCCGCTCAATTGCTCTGCATGTCATGTGCACAGATTGTGTCATGATCACGAATTGGAGTGCCCTAGCTAAACCACTAGAGGGCACTCCAACACAGACTTTTGTCACTGTTTAGAACTTAATTTCCCATACCCGCTGCGCTGAAGGAGATATTTAATAACTGTCTTAATGACTCTCTGCCTCAATGGGAGATGGATGGGCTGCAGATTTTGGATTTTTGGGGCTTCATCAAATATCTCGGTCATAGAAGCCAGTGGGCTACACCTGGTCAACCTGAACCCTACCGAAGAGACTTCCCAGCCCGTGAGTCCGCTCCAGTCCGTGAGTCCGCTCCAGCCGCCACAGAGGAGGTGGGCACTGAGTCTCCTCTTCACTCACGTAAGAGGAGGAAGAGGAGGAGGAAGGCTTCAATCATCCCTCAAGGCCTAGAGGCCTTCCCAGAGCCCGCTCCAGTCAGTGAGTCCGCTCCAGCCAGTGAGTCCGCTCCAGCCAGGGAGTCCGCTCCAGAGCCCGCTGCCGTCCCAGAGCAGCCCCAGCCTGAGCTGTCCGCTCTCCCTGGTACGGCCACGGAGGCCGTCACCGAGCTGCCTGCTCTCCCTGATATGGCCACGGAGCACCCTTGGCCAGCCCTGACGCCACCGCCCAGGTCGTCTGCCCTGCCGCCGCCCAAGCATCTGGCCCTGCTGGTGCCACCCAAGCCGTCTGTCCTGCTGCCGTCATCCAAGCCTTCTGTCCTGCTGTCGTCGCCCAGGGTTTCTGCCCTGCTGCCACTGCCCCGGCCGTCTGAACCGCTGGAATCCGCCTGGTCAGTTCCTCCAGCGCCGCCCTGGCAATCAGCCAGGACTCTAGACCCTCGGGAACCTGCCTGGTCAGTTCCTCCAGTGCCGCCCTGGCAATCAGCCAGGACTCCAGACCCTCGGGAACCCGCCTGGTCAGTTCCTCCAGTGCCGCCCTGGCAATCAGCCAGGACTCCAGAACCTCTGGAACCCGCCTGGTCAGTTCCGCCAGCACCGCCCTGGTATCTGTCGGGACCCCGGACTTGGCCCGCCAACCCTCCCCCTGGTCCTCCTCCAGTCCACCTCCCTCCTGAGAGTTGTGTTTTTGTTGTCCCAGGGAGCGTCTGGTAGCCGCTCCGTAAGGAGGGGGTACTGTCATGATCACGAATTGGAGTGCCCTAGCTAAACCACTAGAGGGCACTCCAACACAGACTTTTGTCACTGTTTAGAACTTCATTTCCCATACCCACTTCCCGGACTCATTATCCTTCATTGCATTCAGCTGTTTTGTGTTTGTTAATTAGTATCTGTCTATTTATACTCAGTTGGTTCTACCTTTGTTTGTGGTTTGTTGTTTTGTTACATGCACGTTGCATTTCTGGCTTTTTGTTTGTGGACTGACTACGTGGAGTTTGACCCTTGCCTGTCTTGGGATTTACGTTTTGGATTTACCAATAAATGCTGCAACTGGATCCTAACATCTTGTCTGTGTGCATCCGTGACAGATTGAGCCACGGTGCTTATCCCGAGCCTATATTGAAATGCTAGACTGCTGAAACTTTCCCCTGTGCCAAGGAATCTGTGAACAAAAGAAACAACAATGTATTAAATTATAAATGTACTTTCTATTTCAGTTACTGAATGCAAGCGACGATGGAGGCTGTTAAGAGATGCATTTGTAAGAAGTAAAAAACAAAAGAAAATGCCTAGTGGTTCTGCTGGTGGCACTGTCAAGGAGTGGAAGTATGAACGAGTGATGTCTTTCCTGTTGCCCCATATGCAGGTCAGAAGGTTAGTATATGTCAGATGTTGACATTATAACTCAACAACGTATTGGAAACAATACTTGTAACATTTCTGAAGTACCTTTTTTTTATTAATTAAATGTTTTCAAAATGCATAGCTATATTACATTGTACATGTACAATTAATAACACCTGTTATTATTTCAGTTCAAAAACCACTTTGCAACTGGAGGATGAACCAGTGGATATGAGTGTGGCTGAGGAGGATGTTGATGCAGAGATCTGCCAGCTAAGCAGATCACAAAGGATTTCACCAGGAAACACCAGGATTTCAGCCAATCCACCCCACTACCTCCTGCCACAATGTCCAGACCCATCACCCACACCATATGTCACCCCCCCCCCCATTTCATGTGCCGGTCACTGTCGAGACGAAGTTCAGAGACAAGGTGGTGATATGCTCCAAGTTGTCTTCTCCGCTGGTTGAGTGGGTGAACCCACACTCGTCTTCTACTCCTCCGTAATCCTGATTTTTTTGTTCATCTTAAGAAGGAAAGTTGTATACATCTCAGATGGCATGAGGGTAAAAGATAAGTAAAACGGTGAGCACATTTCCGGGTGTACTGTATTTTCTTTTAATACAGAATAGCAAATGGGATTCCCTCTTAAGATTCATCAGTGGAAAGAAAGAAAAAGAGGAACAAGAGGAGGAAGCCAAGCAAGAGAAACGAATAAGAAGTGTTGTAACTTTAAAATTGTTTTGAAATAAGTTGTTTTTCAAATAAAGTTTTCCAAGTGATATGACTGTTTGCGTTTTTTTTTAATTACTTACCCTGTAACTACATGAAATAAGAGTGTAACAAGCACCACTTTAATTTACGGCCCGTAATGTCAAACTTACCCTGTAACTACATGAAATAAGAGGGCAACAAGCACCACTTTAATTTACGGCCCGTAATGTCAAACTTACCCTGTAACTACATGAAATAAGAGGGCAACAAGCTCCACTTTAATTTACGGCCCGTAATGTCAAACTTACCCTGTAACTACATGAAATAAGAGGGCAACAAGCTCCACTTTAATTTACGGCCCGTAATGTCAAACTTACCCTGTAACTACATGAAATAAGAGTGTAACAAGCTCCACTTTAATTTACGGCCCGTAATGTCAAACTTACCCTGTAACTACATGAAATAAGAGGGCAACAAGCACCACTTTAATTTACGGCCCGTAATGTCATACTTACCCTGTAACTACATGAAACAAAAGCATATTTCCCCATGTATTAAAAAAATATTGCAATAGTTCTTTCTACTTGCCTTGAAACAACTTAATCAGTGCACTTTCTCGCTAAATTGTTCCCAAACGTGAGATTGTTGTCTATCATAATAACAGTGTAAGTACCCCTTAGTTCTAAAGTACTTACAGTATAATTAATTTGTTATTTTCCTGGTTGTTACCCCTTTATTCGTAAGACTTTAAATACTGTTCCCCTATACTTACACGTACTTATTGTATAGTTACACTATAATTATCGAAAGTTACACTGTAAATTTGTTGTAATTACGCAGTACTTTCCGGGCTGTAATCTAAAGCGTTACCAAAATGTCCTGATAATTTACTCACCCCCATGTCATCCAAGATGTCCATGTCCTTATAGTGGACTTCAATTGGCCCCAAACGGTTGAAGGTCAAAATTACATGATACTAAACTGCATTTATTTAAACTTTTTGCATGCTGTAGGTATGCTATTATGTCGTGTACAGAGTGATGTTAACATTTAAGCTCTGGTGAGAGAAACTGGCACTATCAAAGAGTCTAAAGCGTAAAGTTGACTGCAAAAATAGGGCATACAAAGAAGAATGGAAAGACAACTATGCGTTCATCCTACCTGGTTTTGTAAATGCAAAGCCGGTGTGTCTTATCTGCAACGAAGTTGCCACTGTTTGCAAAGAATATGATATGAGGGGCCGTTCACAAGTGGAAAGCGCACCCGGTCGCCTTTCTTCTTCTTTTCCAAAGCGCTTGCGCTCCCCTGGCGTCTGTCGTCCATTCCACTCCATTAAAACCAAAGGTATGTTTTTGTCTTATATAATTACACTCTCAAAGGATGACTTAAACTGGGCTCGAAAATGGTCAAAGGTAAGTGTAACAGAACCTGCTTTGTTTGCACTTATTTATGTGGTTAAAGTATCTTTTTCATACCTGTTTCACTATGTAGGCAGTGAATGGTGAGAGAAACAAAACACAATTCTTTGCTTGTCTCTACCTGAGCAACAGATAACAGAAAAGCCCAGATGATCACATCAAGGACAACACAAGATTCAGCACTATGTTCTCCAGCACTTTTTCTTCTACACTTTTCCTCTTTCTACACTGATAGAGAGACTACAAACATGACATAAAGGAGCCTGAGGAGAGGCTGAAAACCCTGAAAAAGGAGATCAAGCATTTGCGAAAGTTGAACACATAACTAATTCCTGTGCCCCTCCATCCTCTGCTACAATAAAGATCTGCTGAAACTTTCTTACCTTCTCTGTCCTCTTCTGTTGTGTGATACTCTCAACCTCCCAATCCTTTTTTTAAACTTGAATGGGGATGGGATCGGGAAAGGTCGATGAGCCGGAATTTAAACTCTGCGGCTATTGGCGCCAACATCAGTAGGATATTGTTTTCAACTTGGCAGCAATATTTTATTCTTCCTATTTCAATGCATTTTGTCTGTACATAAATCAACGTTTAGGTCGTCCCAGAATAAAATCTATAAATCAAAATATTTGTTGCATTTATGAAGAAAAGTTTCAGCACCCAAGCATTGCCTATTGCCTCAAGGCATACAGTGTCTTTAGGCACATTGCTGAGGCAGATTGCCGGCAACAGCCATTTTAGGATTGTTTGTGATTTGGTCTTGGTGACTTAGGAGTCTTCTTGACTACTCCTAACTTTTCACAGATTTAGGCACTAGTTTTAGTGCTAAAATGCTTTGTAAAATACTCTTAGAACAAACATTTAGGAGTCCTAAATTTAGGACTGACACGCACATTATTTTGAAGAGTTTCTCCTAAATCGGCAAGTTAGGAGCTTCTTTTAGCCTTAAGATGTTTTTTGAATATGGCCCCTGATGTGTAAGGACAGTGGCCCTCCAGGATCAAGTTTGGACACCCCTGACATAAAAAATTTTAATTCTTTGAATTTGAATTTTGGGTAGCTTCTAGAGGGCATGCTGTTGTCCTGCGCAGAATCTGCTTGTTTCTATGTTTGACCACGCTCAATAAACATTGACCATTTATCACTGGAAAATAACAGATCTAGTACTCAGATCCAGAAAGAAAAGAAATGAGACTGATGTTTGGGCTACTCTGATCTTTGATTTTATTTTCAATCCCAAAACATGAAGGCTAAGACTTTGAGGAATCATTTTAATATTTGCTTTTGCTTTGCGAGTTTTAAACATTCAGTTTGTATCAGTAATATTCGTTAAGTTATATAAAGAGTTTATTTACTTTTTTTTTTTTTTTTTTTTTTTTTTTTAAAGAGTTTCACTGATGATCAGGCACCATTGTTGATGTAAAAAAAATTGTGAAACAGATTTGTGTTAACAATTACTATTCAAGACAAGATACTGTTACTATTTGATCAAGCGATGTCCTCTTTTTTAGAGAAAGGAAAGCAGAGATAAAGGACAGTAAATCACTGGAAGAACCTGTGTTTCCTGCGAAAGAGTAAAGCCCAACGGCAGGACCACAACTTTGTCCACTTTTTAAGATTCATATTTAGGAGCTGTTTCACTGTATTGTGTGGGATTTTCTGCAGGATGGTGAGGCATGGAAGAGTCGCTGACCAGAGGAACCTGCAAGAAAAACAAATGTGCCATCAGCTTCAATGGTTATTTATTGATAATAATAATCAATTCTTGAACATAATAATTTATATAATATATATATAAAATCTCAACACTAATCCAAATAATGGACCGTTGTGTGTGTGTGTGTGTGTGTGTTTTAACCATTTTACCAATTAGTCTGGGGCTACAAGCTTCTCTTACCTCTGACTGGTTAAGATCATGGGACTGAAAGGGCTGTGGAATTACAACTTGGTGAAAATTCTGCACCTTTGGAGAAATGCACATGTAGTGTTTTATACCTTCTTACAGCAATATTAATTCAATAACTTTGGCAGACAGTTCCAGTATTACAGGTTTATAGACAGCACTGTATTTCAAATAGAAATGGAAAAGGAAAAGACAAAAATCCTGCTGAAATGTTTTGGTGTTGAAACTTGTGCCTTTATGCAAATTATTGAAAGAAAAAGAAACTGAAAAACTCCCCGTCTTTCTGTCAATCTGCAATGTCCTAGCAACCACCCAGAACACCCTAGCAACTGCCTAGCAAACATAGCAGCCACTTACCCTTACGGAAATGTAATATATGTACATACAGCTATGGAAAAAATTAAGAGACCACTTAACATTGATTTCTGAACTTGGAGTGGTCTCTTAATTTTTTCCAGAGCTGTATATGAAATATCAATATATGCAATATATGCTCATATAAAGTAAACACGTATATGCATATATGCAGTCTGAATATGAATATATGAAACCTATTAGAAATTGGAACAATTCCATATATTGACACATACATTTATCCCATACAGTGCTGCTTGAAAGTTTGTGAACCCCTTGCATCTGTGAAAATGTTAATAATTTTAACAAAGAGGGATCATACAATATGCATGTTATTTTTTTATTTAGTACTGTCTTGAGTAAGATATTTTACATAAATATGTTTACATATGGTCCACAAGACAAAAAAACAAAAAAAAAAACAGCTGAATTTATAAAAACGACCCGCTCAAAAGTTTGTGAACCATTGATTATTAATACTGTGTGGTTACCTAGATGATCTACGACTGTTTTTTGTTTTGTGATGGTTGTTCATGAATCCCTTGTAAGGGTGGAACTCCTACAGGGGTCCAGGCTGTAAGGTTTGCCGAGCGACTAAAGAAACTATGAGTAAGATGGTAGAAAACTGTACATTTCTTGTCTATTACCACCCACTGCAACTTATACCAATGACGGAAATAAGCGCAGTTATAATAGCAAAATATGTGGGAGAGCGTTGCTATTGTCACGGTTCAGGGTGCTTCATCGGCTCCCCTGTTGTCTGTGTCCTGTCATTTTCTGCAGCTCGTGACCTGGGCTTGCCCTCACCTGTCGCTTGTTCCCTTCCTCCCTTTTATTCTCTGTTGTGTCTGCCCCTTGTTGTCAGTAGATTTCATGCTGTTGTTCATGAACTGTTGTACCTGTGCTTTGTGTCTTACCTTCTTCCGCTGCTGTGCTCAGGACGCCTAGACGAGGAGTCTTTCAGCTGGCCGTGTGCCCGCTATCCTCATTCTCGTTCCTCGTCCCGTTGGGCATTGCACCTGTGGTGGTCTCCACAGCCTGTGTCCGCAGGTTTCTGTACGGACGGCTCTGGACCAGTTTTCTGTTCGTGTGTGTGTCACTACACACATTGGATGTTTATTGGATTTTTTTGTTGTGCCTAATAAACTGTTGCACGAATCCTCTGCATTTGAGTTCTCTCTCTTCACATTCCTGACAGCTATAGTGTGACAATATTGTATTGCAATAAGGAGCACATTATTGTTAATACTAAATCAACTAGTTAGCACATCATCTGAAAGGGTTTAATGACAATATCTGATTATCGTTACACTTAAAATAATTACAAAATAGATGTATGAGATGATAAAATCATATACCATTAATCGTACACAGCATGTATGTGTCACAGACACGTCAGGTTCCACCTCACTCCCTTACCCACGCACTCAATCACCAGCCTACTAATCACCGCCACCTGAACATCATCACCACAGTCATCAGCGCTTGCATAAAACCCCCACACTCACACACACACATTGTCCGGTCTCGTTTGTGATACAACCTGTTGTATGCTTACCTTAAGGACTCCCAAAGCGATACTTACCTGTCTTCATCATCTCCTTCGTCTCCATCGTCTCCAGTTCTCCTCGTGTTCCTACCTGACTGTGTGTGTGTGTGTGTTCCTGTTTGCCATCTCCAGCGTCTCCTTCCATCATCACCTGAAACACAAAGACAAGGACAGTATTACCTCTCATTCACCTCCAAGATCATCTTATTCACCATCTACTTACCCGTTGCTCTGCTGATTGTTTCAATAAACATCATAACTGCTTTTATTCCTGCCTCCGGTGTCTCTGTTGTAACAGTATGTAAAAAGTTACCTGAGAGAAAGAGAGGGTCAGAGAATGCCCATAGTCAGGGGGCCAATTCTGAAAAGGGCTTCCGTTAAGACTTTTGCTGACATGTTTTGGTACAAGCTGTCACACTATTTTTTTAGTTAGAAGACACCCATAGGTAAGATATTAGGGTGGTTGTCAAGCTGATTTTTTTGTGTGACTTGTACAAGCAATTTCAGGCCTTTTTTTGGTTTCCTGCTCAACATGACATGCCAACAATAAATGTTGAATATCTCCACAACCACAAGGACCATATACATAACAAGGGTATCAAATGAAAGCCAACACTCATGGGATGTCTGATGAAGTGTCAGAATGAACATTTATTGTACAGTGTAAGAGACAACAGAACTAAAACATGAAAAAAACTATATAGTTATTAATTCCATCCTAACATAACTGCTCTCTCACTTCTTTAGGGTTAGAGGTTAGTAATAGTTAGTAGTAATAACTATGTAATAGTCGTATGGCAAAGGTATGTATTTACTGTTTTGATAATGAATACCTTCCCAAAACAAAACATGCATGCATGCATCCAAGGGCAAAATATAAATCTACTCTACAAAACAGCCAAATCATGCCAAATAATCTGAAACAATATAGTTGCATATAATGTGGCAAAACTCAATAATAATGATGTGAGTACATAAGACCAAGCTGCACAGGCACACCCACATGCCCCACTGCAAAATATTTCACTTTTTCAACATCGACAGTGCCTGGTACTGCACTGACTTCCACTTTCCTTGCATCCACATATCGTCAGCTCCAAGCACCTGGCCTGTACAGTTTTTTTGAAACAGGGCACAGCGAACATCATGGATCGAAGTGCTGGTCGTTTTTGGATAATACAGTTTGCAGACAAACTGTTCTGCTGAGGATAGAATAGCTGGACTTGATACTTCATCCTCACCAAAGTTGTGGAGAAGATGAGGGCACTGCTGGAACACTTTCCACACGGTCCTTTTTCCTATTCTAGTGAACTGACTGGTAGTGTCACATCCAGTGATGGCATGAAATGCCAACAGACCATCCAGAATCTCATTTGACATTTTAATATCATGCACTTTAATGTAGCGTGGTTTCTTGGTAGTTCCTGCTTTCATCCAAATTTCTGGGCTCGGCAGGTGTGCAAACACAAGAAGCAACAACAGTACATCTATGTCTCTGCACTGAATGATGAGCCTCTCATACCCTTTGGTTGTGGCATCAACAGCATGTAGCAATATGCGGGTATCTGCATCTTCATGTGCAGCCCGTAGGTGGGAAACATCAATCCCAGCTGCCGTTGCCACTTTTTCAGCATCATCAAATCCCCCACTTATTACAATTTCAAGACCATACTGAATTACATGCCTTTCAAGTTCAACTGGAATGAATTGTGCCAGGTTGGCCTTGTTTTCGTCCATTTCAATGAAACTATTCCAGTTAGCTAGCATCTTTACATCATTACTAACAATGGTGCGAATTTAACGCTGCGTGGTGCTGCGTTTTGCTCTTGTTCCACCCTTTATGGAGTTCTGTAGGTACTGATCAAAGACTAGATGCACTCTAGTAATGTTCCCATGTAGATTGCCAGTCACATTCTGTATGAAAATGTCAGCATAATCCCCAAAGGTTGATGCATTTTGAGATTTTCCTATTGCTCTTACTAAAGCCATCCCATCAATGATAGTGCATGTTCTCAAAAGAGATGGACTTAGCACAGTCTCTTTTGCACCAGCTTGTAGTATGGTGGCTAAGTCAGCTTTGCTAGTAGGTCTGAGCACTGACTCTGTTGTGGCAAGTGAAAGGGGGACTGCGCACAGTTCTTCTTGGAGAAGCCCATCTATGTTAACCTCTCTGCCACTGTCCATGCAATGATGCGACAGAAAATATCCCTGTCAGGCTTCACACACTTGGATTTGAGTTTTCCAAGTTTGCTGTCTGTTCTGTAAAGATTTGAGAATGTTTTGAGTTTTCTCTTAGTGAGGCTGTTATGGAAGTTTGTGTTCATTGTGCTCATTCTTTTTTTCACCAGCTCAGTTACCATTAGTTTCTCAGACTCTGCAGCATGTGTTAGGTCATTCAGTATATCTTCTGAAGCAACATCACCGGTTGTCAAAGACACCAACTCATACATATTTTCCAGTTGGAAGACATGGTATCTCTGGAATTGGTCTACAAGTTGAAAGACATCATCATTATCCCTTCTGAGTCTTGATGGAAGGCGGTCTTTGTGGTTGTCTTCATCATCTTCTCCATCATGTGTCAGTCCAAACTGGGATCTAGTGTCCTGTGCTAAAGATGCACGTTCATTGTAGGTGATGGACCAACAGTTTCCAGCTGTCTCATTTCGAGTGATGCCTACCAATCCTCCAGCAACCGGTTTTATTGATGTGTTCAAGGCAAAGATCAAATGGCACCTTTTTGAAGCTGTGTTTGGCCTCTTTGGCTACAAAATCACCATCTAGGAAGCCCTGGTAGACCCGTGGTGCCATCTGTGCCAGATGTTCCATGTCTGCTATGAATACAGCACTCCATCTTGTGTAGTGGGTGTGATCATATGCAGCAAACCAGGGCATCATGCTCTTGAAGGCCGACATGTAAAGCTTCCAGTCACCACATCTCAGTGCCCGTGTGAATGCCAGGAGAATAGACACAAGGTCCATGTATTGTCGCCAGAAGGTAAATGTTGGTTTGTCTTCATTAGCCTTGTCAAACTCAGCAAGGAGATCTTAAGCCTCTCCAACTTTCAGAACAAGATCTTCATAGCATGCTGCAGCTGCCTCAATATCTCCACATCGTATGTGTTCGGAGTGTGTCTGCCAACTCAAAGCAACTGTTGTCTTTTGTACTATCATTGTCATCCACCCATTGCAGAAAGGTTGGCCACAGTATTCTCCAAAGCGCTTCAAAGGCAAGTTTCTGTGCACAAGCTACACAGTTCCATCACTTTCCCTTCATGATGTTTTCAGCTGTGTTCTTTCCGAACACACCACTTTCCTCAAGAATGTCCCTCAGTCCAGAATCGGCAAGATGCTGTCCAATGACCTTTGAAAAGTTCATCTGCACATGAAAGCCACCCAAGAGAATAATAATATCCTCACACTCTTTTTGATGGTGCCACTGAAGCATCTTTGCTTTGCAGTAGAGCTGCTCATCAAAGGTTATGATTGTGTACCTTTGGCCCTGTTGTGTAGTCATTTTGTGGCAGTTCTGTAACACTGTCCAGATTGTGTCATAGTCATGAGCTGGAGAATTTATGACAGGCATCATTCCAGTGACTGTTTTTTGGTAATCTGATTTTGACACAAGGTGGTTGAAGCCACTCCAAGATGGAACAACCTGATCATCTGTGTCCTGTAGTCTGCATATAATCCATGCAAGATCTTTGCAAGAAATCTGGGGGGTTTCTTCTTCAGGATTACTTTGTCTGAAATCAGCAGTCTGGGAAGCATGAAAGGTCCCTTTCCCATCAAGGGTCTCCTCATTTATGTCTATGTTGTCATTTGCATACATTATGTATCAAGGGAGACTAGCATTGACATAGTTCAGTGGAATGTATAATTTACCATTCTCAAAGTATCGCTTCATAGCCTCATTTGCCATGGTAGTATCTGCTCTCAACACTGACTCATATCTTATGCTGTGCCCAGCAGCATGAAGTAACAGCACTAAGTCCTTTGAGCATGTAGCTTGGTATAAAGCAACTCCAGTTCCAATGAGTTTTGGTGTTGGTCTTCATCCACCAGATGCCAGGAAAACAATGTCTTGAGCAATGCTGAGTAGCTTTGTGTAACGGGATTGTTCATTCTCATTTTCATCATTTCATCATTAATGCAAAGGAGCCGTAAGAGGATGTACAGACTGTCAGGCACAGTTTTTTCTGCATGATGCTGATCTATCCCTCCAATAACATCATGTCTTGGGGACTCCCTGATGTCTGCCTTAACCTTTACTGACACCCGATACAGCCAACTCTGTATCTCAGTGTCCTTGTCTGTTCCACAGCTAGCCATTGTCATCCCTTTAGCATCAGTTCCAGCTGTCATTTCAGGAAATATCATGATGGAATCAGTTGGTTTTAATGATTGAACAAATAGTGCTTTTCCTTGAAGCAACTTTTCAAGCTTTGTCTTGACCTTTGTATATTCCTGGTTCCAAATCAAAGTCTCCCAGAAATTTACAGTATCTTTCCCAAACTGTTTTCTGTGTCCAAAAACTCCTCAATACTCTCCAGGGTATCAGCATACTCCACGTCTTGGTATTTCACCTGTTCATTTGCTCTCAATCTAATACACTTTAGCCCATTCTCAGAAGGATTTCTTAGGGCTTTATCTTGGCTGTATTTTCTATATTTGTCTTGACAAATGAAACATTTTTCCCAATCAATATCTCTTCCTATTTGGTTTTTTTTTGGATGCTAGGCTTACAGCTCCCTCTGGATCCATGTTATCTCATCTGAAAGGCAAAGAAATGGTTCACTACACTAGTCTGATTGGTTTCTGAGTGGATCACTACAATGTCCTCTGACATAAGCTGAGGGCTTGGCTATCTAACAAACTGGTTAACACTTTTAGCTAGCAGACTGTAGAATAGGCTGCTGTGCTGCAAATAAATTATAAACATAATATTTCCATTACACATCTGCCCTAAACTTAATTTACCTATTGGTAAGTAAGCTAGTAATTATGAAAGTAATCTGTCTGGGAAGTATAGCTAGTTAGAAAACAGTTTAGCTTACCTGTTTCTGGCATTTATAAAGTTTTGTTCAGACTGTTGACACTTGCTGTGATCATCTTCTCTGGATCTGCTGCCTCATGCCATATCACAGCCCCTTGTGGTGTGATACTCTTGTGGTATTTATTGATTATTATTTTTTAATGATCATGCTTGCACATAAGTTGGATTATATTGCACATTTGCCCAAAAGTATAGTAGGCAACATGGAAGAAAATGGAAGCACTTCGGAAAAAAAAAATCCGCTTTTACCACTTTTAAGAATATAGTGTTAAAATGGACAAAAAACATTTTCTAAGTTGACAACCTGGCTAGAACACATGTTGAGGGGTTAAATATTAATACTGGATAGGTTGCATGCTTGTACCAAAAAGTGTCCGACAAAGTTTTAATATCAGTTTTGGCCTCCTGACTATTAGGTTGCTGAACGTCCCCAATCTTTGTGAGGGGGAGCATAACTCGCCACGCTCCGTTTCTGCGCCTCTCTTTTTTGTGATAGACTGGGTTGGGTGGCAGACAGCTCCGACCCTTGAGCATGGCGGGGAGGAAATTCACGTGTCATGGTGTGCAGGGCAGCACCAGCCTGACCCACTGCCTGAAAAGCCTTCCCTACCAGAGACGATGTTGTTCTGCATGGTCTGGAGGCAAGTACAGGCTTTTTTAATGATGATTCACTACCAGGGGAGAGATAGCCCATGAGAGTCTCTTCCACGTGGGGCATCATCTTATATCCCTGTGCCTTCGCAACGATGATAGTCAAATAAATTGACGTTGAGGGCACAGAAACATGAGAAGAGTATGGTTTATTCCATGACTTTTGCAGCTTCAGAAGCGGGCTCGAGGAACACATAATCTGGTGAAAGAGCAAGAGAGCGGGGAGGACATGTTCTCTGACATATGCAAGCCAGGAGCAGAGCATTATGAAGGGAAATGTTTTGCAGTGCTCACACTCTGCATCCCTGAGGGCTGATAACGTGTCTTTCCCCCAGACATTCAACACAGAATTAATGTGGATCATCATCCAAAATGGGCCGTGAGCGAGGCGGCAAGCATTTCTTTGACTCTCTCGACATGATTCTCTTTTTTTCTAAGATATGAGATATCTGAGATATTTTTCATTGGCTCAACATAATTATTTCTGATTGAGCCCATGTTAACAGACTGTTGCCACAATTGACAAACTTCAATTCGCTGAAATTCAATTCACAGAAATGTAATTTAAAAAATTAGATGTGACCACTCACTAGAACTTTTTGAGTTGGAGAGGTCTGAATTTTTATGTTTCTGTAGAAATTCTGTAGAAACATTTTTTTGTTTTTTTTGCATTTTGAAATGCAGAGCTGGTATTTAGTGAATTCAATTTGGTTTTGGACAGAAAATTAACTCTTTAGCTATTGTGTGATGTTGGTGTGTTGTAAAATTCAAAGTACATTGAGTATAGGTAAACACTTATTAAATGTAAAAAAAAAAAAAAAGTATCATCATGTTCTGTTTTTTTGTAACAGTCCTGTGCATATGAAACAAAGTCTTATGTTTGTTTTTGTAAAGAACTGAAACAGAGCAAAGGGATTTGTGTTAACCTCAATAACAAAAAAAACTTCAACTTCTCCTAAACAAGGCTCATGTCTATCTGTAACTTTGTTTGTTCCATTTAGGTCTTTTCTGTGAATCGTATACAGGTCCTTCTCAAAAAATTAGCATATTGTGATAAAAGTTCATTATTTTCCATAATGTAATGATAAAAATTAAACTTTCATATATTTTAGATTCATTGCACACCAACTGAAATATTTCAGGTCTTTTATTGTTTTAATACTGATGATTTTGGCATACAGCTCATGAAAACCCAAAATCTCAAAAAATTAGCATATCATGAAAAGGTTCTCTAAACGAGCTCAGTGTTTCCCATACATTGACTAGACTGTGGCGGCCCGCCACATTCTAATTTGTCCCGCCACAGTCTCAAAGTACGCCTGTCGCGATATTTAAATAATTGGTTGATAATTGAGTCATAGGGCAAAAGAAATAGAGTTGCACCAATTAAGTTTTCGTGCACTATATTCAGTCATATGAAGCCATTCCATAGCTTCATTTGAGGGACAGAAGAATATGTACATCGTTAACTTTTAAGTTCACGGAAACTCGTCTTCCCTCCGCTGCAGCTGTCAATCATTCTCTGTTCAGCACTCAAACAGCGCGTCACGTTCGGTAACGACAGTCAGCACGGTAAAACTCTCCAATATGATATATTCTCATTATAATACTTGATATGTAGATAAAGGGCTGTGGATTTGCATAAAAAGACTAACGTTACATCTTGTTGGAGTTTATTGCCGTTTCTGAACGATGTTATACTGGCTAGGTTAGGTTACAACACAAGGACTATGAATTGGCGTCACACGCACAATAACTGGTATTTAAAAGTGAAAAGAAACATACGATCAATAAACTGTTAGTTGCAGATATACACAGGGGTTATCTTTGTGCCGTGAACTTTTCAATGCGCAGCGCAACTGCGAGTTGCAACTCCATATTGCTTCAAGCGCATCATTCTGCACCCGGAATGCGCATACGTGGTTTGTTCTGCTGTTTTGAAGCATTTCATATTATGATGGTTTTGCACACTGAAAGATTATTAATAGCATATTTTGTTCTTTCGTATCTATATCTTGTTGCCCCATTAAAAAGCTGCTCAATACATTTAAAATAAACATATTTTAATCTTAGATTATTATAAATACATATGTCTTTACATTAATATATAAATCATTTTTTCATTTCATAAGAATGCATATAGTAATTTAAACTTTATTAACATATTTAGATTTTATAAAATTACTGTGCAAAGTTTTTTTCAAGAATTAGGCTAGCATACTTTTTGCTGCTAATCAAAGAGTGACCATTAGTTTTACAAATATAGATATATAGATACAGGCCCCCCACTAATTATTCTAGAAATAAATTAATTCAACAAAGGTATCCTCTTTTGCTACATATTTCTTAATGGTTTAAATCTATACTAAGGTGACCAGATTTCCTATGTAAGTGGTCAAAATAACACCAAAATCTCATTTGTTTTTATCTATTAAAGGTGCCCTAGATTATGTTTTTAAAAGATGTAATATAAGTCTAAGGTGTCCCCTGAATGTGTCTGTTAAGTTTCAGATCAAAATACCCCATAGATTTTTTTTTTATAAATTTTTTTTAACTGCCTATTTTGGGGCATCATTATAAACACGCCGATTTTATGCTGCGGCCCCTTTAAATCCCATGGTCCACGCCCACAGAGCTCGCGCTTGCCTTAAACAGTGCCTACAAAGTTCACACAGCTAATATAACCCTCAAAATGGATCTTGACAAAGTGTTTGTCATGCATGCGGCATGCATGCGTCGGATTATGTGAGTATTGTATACTGTTATATTGTTAACTTCTGATTTTGAATGAGTTTGATAGTGCTCCGTGGCTAACGGCTAATGCTACACTGTTGGAGAGATTTATAAAGAATGAAGTTGTGTTTATGAATTATACAGACTGCAAGTGTTTAAAAATGAAAATAGCAACGGCTCTCTTGTCTCCGTGAATACAGTAATAACCGATGGTAACTTTAACCACATTTAACAGTACATTAGCATCATGCTAACGAAACATTTAGAAAGACAGTTTACAAATATCACTAAAAATATCATGATATCATGGATCATGTCAGTTATTATTGCTCCATCTGCCATTTTTCGCTGTTGTTCTTGCTTGCTTACCTAGTTTGATGCTTCAGCTGTGCACAGATCCAGACACTGCCATTGTCTAATGCGTCGAATGGGCTGGCATTATGCAAATATTGGGGCGTACACCCTGACTGTTACGTAACAGTCGGTGTTATGTTGAGATTCGCCTGTTCTTCAGAGGTCTTTTAAACAAATGAGATTTATATAAGAAGGAGGAAACAATGGAGTTTGAAACTCACTGTATGTCATTTCCATGTACTGAACTCTTGTTATTCAACTATGCCAAGATAAATTAAATTTTTCATTCGAGGGCACCTTTAATTAAAAAACGGGGACAGTACATTTTTGATTTTTTTTATTGCTGTGGGTTTCACATTTTACATTAATAAATATTATGATTTAATTTTATTATTAGGATTTGGTCTGGTTTTAATACAATCTACCAAAATAACTAGCCAGTAGGCCTAACTTTTGAATTGAATATTTTAATTTTCACGAGCTGTTTATACTGTACGAAATTACAACTTTTGTCCAATGACATTTTAATTTTCTGTTAACAGCTTTACTGACATGAAAGGAGCTTTGTTGTAGTATTCTTGAGTAAAGTTCATAAAATGTAGGCTACATTTATTCTCACAGGAAATTGTAAAATGTTCTGTACACCTCTTCTAGGGGGGTCCGGGGGCATGCACTCCCGTAAGAAAATTTTGTACATTTTAAGGTTAAATGCATCAATCTGGTGCACTTTGGAAGCTCAAAATTAAGAGCTTCAACTCATGTACAGTGTGCAAATTGAACAAAGAAACAGCATTAACTTGTACCTGGACATTAAAGAGGGTTCAAACATCTTTTTAGTTGTGATATAAGTCTACGTCGTTAGGTGTTTTAGGATGCCAAACAATTATTACAATAAAATAATAATATAATAATGTTTTAGGCCTAGCTATAATTATTCATATGACAATAATATCCATATAGGCTATTGTAACAAATGCACTCTTTTTTTTTTTTTGGTTAGGCTACTTTACACAACGTCTAGGGAAATTAAAATACTATTTTTAGCCAATTTCTAAGATAAATCCTTGAGCTTTAATTTTGATCACCATGTCACCAGCTGATTGTGTGAGCAAAGTGCGCACATCTCTTTAAAACACGCAGCACAGACTGTATATATATACTTAATCACTGTATTTTGCTGTTGTATAAAGGCACAAAGCCATATCACCGTTTCGATTTTAGTTCGTTGGCAAAATACAATGTTAGAGACCATTAGCCTATGTTTTAAATTTTCGGTTCAACGGCGGCAACGGCACAGGATCATAAATGGGAAACACTGAATGAATGTTTAGCTGACACATGTGCTAAAGTTCTCATATCAGTTGTTATATCATAACAAAAACCCTTCAACCGGACCGAACGAGATCTCGAGGCCTGCCGCTGCTCTGAGTGAGTGACAGGAGACGTGTCTGTGTTCAACAGCGGTGTGCGTAAACTCACTGCCGGTGTATATAACTGTTTAACATATTTTAATAGAGAGATATGTTTAGAAATATATATATATATATTAACTATTAAGAAACCTCTATGCTGTAAGCTGTCCAGACTTTTTTGCAATGTATTTGCGGATTATTTTGAACGAGATATAAAACGGGGACATTTCCGGGGACAGCTCCAGTCGGGGACGGAGCACCAAAAACCGGGACTGTCCCCGGAAAACGGGGATGTCTGGTCACCCTAATCTATACTCTACATGTTTGACCACATATGAACTATCATTTAGCCTACTATATGTTGTGTGCATGACTAATGTGCCCTACCATCACCAATAAATAAATTACTATTAGAGCACAAAATTGTTTACAAGATAACACATTTCTTCATTGATCTAGTCACTTAATTTTGGTCTCAGAATGCACCATATTTATGCATTTAAATTTAAAATGTACAAAATTTTCCTCCACTGGAGCTATTAACCTAATCATCTGAATCAACTAATTAACTCTAAACACCTGCAAAAGATTCCTGAGGCTTTTAAAAAACTCCCAGCCTGGTTCATTACTCAAAACCGCAATCATGGGTAAGACTGCCGACCTGACTGCTGTCCAGAAGGCCATCATTGACACCCTCAAGCGAGAGGGTAAGACACAGAAAGAAATTTCTGAATGAATAGGCTGTTCCCAGAGTGCTGTATCAAGGCACCTCAGTGGGAAGTCTGTGGGAAGGAAAAAGTGTGGCAAAAAACGCTGCACAACGAGAAGAGGTGACCGGACCCTGAGGAAGATTGTGGAGAAGGACCGATTCCAGACCTTGGGGGACCTGCGGAAGCAGTGGACTGAGTCTGGAGTACAAACATCCAGAGCCACCGTGCACAGGCGTGTGCAGGAAATGGGCTACAGGTGCCGCATTCCCCAGGTCAAGCCACTTTTGAACCAGAAACAGCGGCAGAAGCGCCTGACCTGGGCTACAGAGAAGCAGCACTGGACTGTTGCTCAGTTTTGCATGTCATTCGGAAATCAAGGTGCCAGAGTCTGGAGGAAGACTGGGGAGAAGGAAATGCCAAAATGCCTGAAGTCCAGTGTCAAGTACCCACAGTCAGTGATGGTCTGGGGTGCCATGTCAGCTGCTGGTGTTGGTCCACTGTGTTTTATCAAGGGCAGGGTCAATGCAGCTAGCTATCAGGAGATTTTGGAGCACTTCATGCTTCCATCTGCTGAAAAGCTTTATGGAGATGAAGATTTTGTTTTTCAGCACGACCTGGCACCTGCTCACAGTGCCAAAACCACTGGTAAATGGTTTACTGACCATGGTATTACTGTGCTCAATTGGCCTGCCAACTCTCCTGACCTGAACCCCATAGAGAATCTGTGGGATATTGTGAAGAGAAAGTTGAGAGACGCAAGACCCAACACTCTGGATGAGCTTAAGGCCGCTATCAAAGCATCCTGGGCCTCCATAACACCTCAGCAGTGCCACAGGCTGATTGCCTCCATGCCACGCCGCATTGAAGCAGTCATTTCTGCAAAAGGATTCCCGACCAAGTATTGAGTGCATAACTGAACATAATTATTTGAAGGTTGACTTTTTTTTTTGTATTAAAAACACTTTTCTTTTATTGGTCGGATGAAATATGCTAATTTTTTGAGATTTGGGTTTTCATGAGCTGTATGCCAAAATCATCAGTATTAAAACAATAAAAGACATGAAATATTTCAGTTGGTGTGCAATGAATCTAAAATATATGAAAGTTTAATTTTTATCATTACATTATGGAAAATAATGAACTTTTATCACAATATGCTAATTTTTTGAGAAGGACCTGTACAGTTGTTTTTTCGGGGTGGTATAAAGAGGTTGTCCCTTGACATGAATACAATTTGGTTTTGGACAGAAAATTAACTATTTAGCTAATTGTGTGATGTGTTGTAAAATTTAAAGTACTTTGAGTATAGGTAAACACTTATTAAATGTAAAAAAAAAAAAAAAACCAAAGCAAAAAAAATGTAACAGTCCTGTGCACATGAAACAAAGTCTTATGTTTGTTTTTGTAAAGAACTATCTGTAACTTTGTTTGTTCCATTTAGGTCTTTTCTGTGAATCGTATACAGTTGTTTTTTCGGGGTGGTATAAAGAGGTTGTCCCTTGACACTTTTTTTAGACAGTGCTTTTTCAGTTGTGTCTTTGTGTAATAGAAGGATCATTGCTAATTACAATGGCACATCACTTGACTACTGATTTCTTGCAGAAACTCTTTGTACCAAGTGGCAGTGCATTTTTTCTCTTTTTGTTTTTAATTATTTTACAATATGTGTTTAAACTAGATTTTGAATGTCCTTGTGACCCTGGGAAAAATATCAATATCTGCGTAGTTTACATGACATTGCCTGCCATCTCAATTTTCATTGTAGTGTTGATTACTGACAAGCGCCTAAGGAGTATTTGCTGCTGCTGCTCTTCTGGAAAAAAAAACAGGAACAGCACACCAACGCATTACTTGTGTGTATTCATTATTTAAAGGAATCTCTTTAGCGTCTCTGTGGATAATTACTGTACTGATTGATGGGGAATGGTATGTGTGATTTACCTTACCTTAGCTAACTATACCTTAGCTCCTTGTGAGCAAATCTTTTGTAAAAACAACAAAACCCTTGCTGAAGATGCAGATATCCGAGCCAAAAGAAGTTGCTCACGAGTGAGTATGCTTTTCCGTTTCTTTCTTTCTTTTTTTTTTTTTTTTTTTGTAAAACATTATTTGAACATTAATCAAAATTAAATATTGTGGTGGTGTTTTGATGGTGACATCTAAATAATAACATGAAGCACATGATTTAATTGTTTTTTAGGTTAACTCTTTCCCTGCCAGCGTTTTTTGAAATAAGTTGTCAGCCAGCGCTAGCATTTTTAATAATTTTCACAAAAGTCTAGAATATTTTGTTGTATGAATATCTGAACATGCAGTATATAAACAGATCCTGCTTTTAAACAACAACAACGACAACAACAAAACATTTTATTCTAGCTTCATGCATTCTTTTTTATCAACACTTGGATGTGGATAAGTTTTGTTAAATATTGCACAGTCCTGTAGCTCATCCTGGGTCGGCATTTCATTCAGTAACATTAATGTTGATGATTGTGTTATTTTACATGTGCGTCTTCTTACATTAGGGATGAGCATCTCCGTAACTAAGGTTGATGCGATACGCATTTCAATGCATAGCCAATGGTATGACACATTAAAGATACATAAGTAGTTACTGATGCAATGCAATATGATTCACCTCTTTTACGATGCAGTGCGATTCGATTTTGATTCGATTCATCACAATCCGATTCAATGCAATGGGAAAAAAATATGATGCTATGCAATTCTACATGTAAGCCTCTATGAAATACGTTTGAATTTTTCTCAAATTCCATTTTGTTTTATTTTATTTATTTATTTTTATTTAAATAAACCCTTTCATGTTTGGCAAACAAAGTGCTGCACAACAGGTGTACTGTTAAAATAAATAAAAAAATGGATGAAAAATTTGATTGATTATTCCTTTAAAAATAAAGTCAATATTTATTGTATTATTACTACTACTCCTACTACTAGTAATATTACATTAAAGGGATAGTTCACACAAAAATGAAAATTTGATGTTTATCTGCTTACCCCCAGGGCATCCAAGATGTAGGTGACTTTGATTCTTAAGTAGAACACAAATGATGATTTTTAACTCCAACCGTTGCGGTCTGTCAGTCATATAATGCATGTCAATGGGAACTCCATCTGTAAGCCATCTAAAACATGCATAGACAAATCCAAATTAAACCCTGCGGCTCGTGATGACACATTGATGTCCTAAGACACAAAACGATTCAAAAGATTAAACGATTTAAGTGATTGTGCCAGAAACCAAACAGTATTTATATAATTTTTTACCTCTAATACACCACTATGTCCAACTGCCTTGAGCATCCGGTTGGCGAGGTCTGAAAACACGTTCTGATGCCAGAAGTGATCTCTCACGCGTATATCTCAGTGACTGCCATAGATCACTTCCGTCTATATATATATATATATATATATATATATATATGACAATTTTTTCTCAAATAAAACAGTAAAATGCTCATGAGATTCTCAGAGCAGCTCTGGAGACGAAGTTTGTGTTACTGTCGTCATATAGTCAGATGGCAGATGCTGGAAAAAACACTGCAAATGTCACGCATGCTTCTATGTGCAGTAAAGGTATTCAGTTAAGAGAGAAGAACTCAATCTACGTATTAAATATTGGTCACTTTCTCAATAATAAAAGTGTAGTGCATCTACTAATAACTATATATAAATAAATAAATAAATAAATAAATGCAAATATGTCAGAAATGATGCATCGCAATACAAATACACACTTTTTTAAATCAATCCATTGCATTGTTAACTTTTATGCCGATGCACCGATGACAATCTTACATGTGTTATAGCTTGTTTCTGCTTCTTCACATGTCTTTTGATCTGTAGATTCTGTAATCTTTCAGAATAACCCTACTGTATAATAAAACATGGATAGCTGGAAAATTCTGTTAATGGCAGGAAAAGAGTTAAATATAACTTCACATTTTTAATCACAGACAGTATAGCTGCTAATCACTAAATAATGTCTATTTTGTCTCATAATTAGCGTACTTTTATCTTTTTTTGCAAGATGATCGTCATGAGGGTTTTAAGTATATTAACTGTCACTTGGATGGTCCCTGCTTTCTGTGAACGCTGGTGGACTTCTTCACTTGATTATCAATATAAAGATATTCTGATGGAGGAGACTGGCCACTACATACAAAACAAATTGAAAAAAATGGCTAAAGACATGGCAAAGACAAGAGGACAACAAGAAATATCCAAATTCAGAAATGAATTAAGGCTTGCCACTGAACAATCCAACATTTCAGCAACACAGGTTCCACCAGAAAATGTTCAACAAACACAGCCACAGCAGAGTGATTCCTTTTCACAAGAATCATTACCATTTCCTGGGTCATCACAGCATGACAGAAACACAGATGACAGTATCCCACTTGTGAATATTAATTGATGATATATGAATGATCACAATTCACAATCTGAATTATGACTTGTGATTCAGCCTGAACCATAATCACACCATGTTTGTACTTTGGCCAGAGGAGAATTGGCCCCCCGACTGAGCCTGGTTATTTCCAAAGTTTTTTCTCTCCATTCTGTCACCTGATGGGAGTTTGGGCTCTTTGCCACTGTTGCCTCTGGCTTGCTTAATTGGGGACACTTAATATTAAACAATATTATTGATTTGACTGCACTGATATTATTAGATGGGAACTCTCCTCCTTTCCCTTTGTTCACATGAAATCACCAGCCCAATTCCAAAACGTCTACAGATAACGGTTGCTAGAAGATCGTTTTCAGTCGTGGCCTAATGGTTAGAGAGTCAGACTGTAAACCTGAAAGTTGAGGGTTCAATTCTCAATACCAGCAAATGACTGAGGTGACCTTGAGGAAGGCATTTAACCCCTAATCACTCCCTGGGACTCACATTTAATCCATAATCAGATTGTCCCAAAATCTATAATGCATGTCTGTGTCTTCATGTATGTCACTATGTTATTTTAGCCTAGTTATGATTCTTTAGCTATATTAGGGTAACTTTGAATGCTTGTAATCAGATTTGTGATTGTATCACAGCTTTAATATTGTCAGGTATTAAAATGATCCTCTCCTCATGCCTTAATTAATGGTGTATAGTTTGTTGCCATAATTCGTATCATATTCTTTTTACCATACTGTGGTTTGATTCTGCACAAACACTAATAGCACAAAATCACACTGCGTTTCCACCATCGGGCCAGAAGCTCCACAGCACTTCATTAAAACCTGCCCATAACATGCCTCTCTGGAATAACATCACACAAGCCCATCATTTCACCAACAAGGCAGGGCAAGGCAAGGCAATTTTATTTGTATAGCACATTTCATACACAATGGTAATTCAAAGTGCTTTACATAAAGAAGAACCAAATACATAATAATAAAAATGTAACGCATAAGAAATGGAAATAACAATAAAAACAGAGAATTTCGCTATCTGGATGGAAGAGTTATTAAGTTTCAGAGAGTTTTTTGTTGTCCGTCAGAGCGTATCTAAACAGATCTTCCTCACGCAGAGGGATAACTATTTATATTTGTCAGGTAGCTGTGCGTTTAAACAGTACCCTTACAGAGAAATCTTTCTGGACTAACTCTATACAGAGCTGTATCCAGGGATAACTCTAAAAAATATATTTTACAGGTAGCTATGCGTTTAAACCTGAACTCGGCTTAAGGCAGTGGTCTCAAACTGAACTGAACTGATCTCAAAAATAAAACATAATCCGGCCCGCTAAATTGTTATTATTATTATTCTCTAGTTGTCTCATACCATATTCCATATACAAAGAAAATAAACGCTTCCAACAAACGTTACCGATGCTCAAAAGGCATCTTGGACAAATGTGGCTCATCTGGTATGACTGTGAGCAGAAGCGCTGCAAGTGTCTGGCAAGAAATAGAATAGTGTCACGGTTCACTAATCCGCTGTCTCATACTGTTGTCTGTGTGTAGGTTTTGGGATGTGTCACTTGATTGTTCTGTGTGGGCGTCGCCGCTGATTGCTGATCAGCGGCAGCTGTGGATCATTACACCTGCCTATATAACGCCTTGTCTTTCGTCTCATGTTTGTCAGATCGTTTGTTGAAGTCCTGGTGTTGTCCCGTTGTTTCTCGTGTTTCTTGTTCCTGGACTGGATTCTCGTCGCTGTTTCCTGTTACCTGTCTGTCTCGTTGGATTACTCGTTCTGGATTTCATTCACGGATACTCACACGGACACACGGACTCACCATTCAGGACCATCATTCATCACGGACACTTCATCGCCCATCGAAGTCCCTGTGTTACCCCTCTCCTGCTGTCTGTGTTGCTGCTGTGTTTTGTGGTCTACTTACCTGGCGTGAAGCTCTATTAAAGAGATATTAACTTGCAATTGTATCCAGTCTTCTTTTCCGTGACAGAACGATCTGACCAACCATGGATGCAGCAAGTTCAGCAGCTATCACGGAGTTCATTAACCACAGTATTTCTCGCATGGATCAGCAGCAGGAGAGCATCTCTTCCACCGGACGCGCTGTTCAGGCATTGGTAACACAGGTGTCCGAGCTCTCCCAGCAGCTGCAACAACTTCGCGCTCCCACTGCGCCAGCCCGCCGCCTGTTCCCCCACCATCACCGGAGCAGAGAGACCTGCCTGAGCCCCGCCTTCCCATCCCACAGAGCTATGCTGGTGAGCCAGATTTTTGTCGAGCGTTTCTGAACAAGTGTTCTCTTCACTTTGCTCTGCAGCCACGCACCTTCGAGAAGGAAGAATCTAAGGTAGCGTTTGTTCTAACCCTCCTGACCGGAAAGGCGGCACTCTGGGGAACGGCGGTGTGGGAAAATCAAGATCAATGCTGCTCCTCGTTCCCGGCACTCTCCGCCGAGATGAGGAGGGTGTTCGACCGTGCGGTGGCAGGAAAGGAGGCCGCCCGTCAACTCACCGCCCTGAAACAGGGCAACCGCACGGTCGCCGACTATACCATTCAGTTCCGCACCCTCGCGGCGGAGTGCCGGTGGAACGAGGAGGCGCAGTGGGATGTGTTCCTGCATGGGCTGGCCGATCGTATCCACCGTGAAATCTACACACTGGACCTACCTAAGACCTTCAATGGACTGGTTGAACTCGCTCTACGTGTGGACTCTCGTTTAAAAAGGTTAGAGCTTTTAGAAGAATCTGGAGAGAAACACAGCGGAGGCGGCAGTCGTTTTTCCTCCGTGGTGGATACGGTCGGTCCTGTTTCCGATCCTGAGCCCATGCAGGTGGGGAGAGCTCGGCTTTCCCGGGAGGAGAGAGAGAGGCGGAGGTCCCAGGGTCTCTGTCTGTACTGCGGGGCGTCAGGACATATCATCAGGACCTGCCCGGTAAAAGACCAAGCCCGATAGTAAATTCGAGGCTACTATCGGGCGGGATCTCCGCCGAGAAGTCCTCGCCAGCCACCCTCCTCCCGGTAAGACTGAGATGGGCAACGCATAACATCACCTGCGACGCACTTCTGGACTCTGGGGCGGAGGGCAACTTCATGGACATTTCTTTCGCACGACAACACGGTTTACCCACATCACCTCTGACGCACTCCATATCAGTCAACGCTCTCAATGGACAGTCTCTTCCCAGTGTTTCCCATACTACGGACTTCATCACCCTCGTCACATCTGGTAATCACACTGACAAGTCCCAATTTCTGCTCATGGACTCACCTCATGCACCTGTTGTTCTTGGACATCCCTGGCTCACTAAACACAATCCCCGCATCGACTGGCAACAAGGAACCATCACTGAGTGGAGCACCCAGTGTCACAAGTCTTGTCTTTTGTCTGCTTGTCCCACGGTGTCTGTTTCTGTTTTGCAGGAGGAGGCGGAGGATTTGTCTAACGTGCCCATGGAGTACATCGATCTGAAGGAAGTGTTCAGTAAGTCCCGGGCTGCTTCTCTTCCTCCTCATCGTCCCTATGACTGTGCGATAGATTTAGTTCCCGGTAAGTCTCCGCCTAAAGGCAAACTTTACTCTCTGTCTGTTCCCGAGAGGGAGGCCATGGAGAAATATATTTCTGATTCTCTAGCGGCTAAGTTCATCCGCCCTTCCTCATCTCCAGCGGGGGCGGGGTTCTTTTTTGTGGGGAAGAAGGACGGATCTTTGCGACCTTGTATTGATTACCGAGGGCTGAACAACATCACGGTAAAGAATACCTACCCTTTGCCGTTGATGTCTTCAGCCTTCGAGAGGTTGCAAGGAGCGTCCGTTTTCACTAAATTGGACTTAAGGAACGCTTATCATTTGGTCCGCATCAGGAAGGGGGATGAGTGGAAGACCGCTTTTAACACCCCCAGAAGGCACTTTGAATACTTGGTCATGCCCTTCGGGCTGTCCAACTCGCCTGCGGTCTTCCAGGCACTCGTCAATGACGTGTTGAGAGACATGGTTGACCAGTTCATATATGTCTACCTGGACGACATATTGATTTTTTCGTCGTCTCTCCAGGAGCACGTTCAACACGTCAGACGAGTGCTTCAGCGGCTGCTAGAGAATGGGCTTTTTGTCAAGGCGGAGAAATGCGAATTTCATGCACAGTCTGTTTCTTTTCTAGGGTACATCGTCTCGTCTGAGGGAATTCGCATGGATCCTGACAAGGTTAAGGCTGTGGTGGATTGGCCAAACCCAGATTCCCGTAAGGCCCTACAGCGGTTTCTGGGTTTCGCTAATTTTTACCGGCGTTTTATTCGCAATTTCAGCCAACTAGCCGCGCCTCTGACCGCCTTGACCTCCCCCAGAACGACCTTCAGGTGGTCAGATGCAGCCCACGCTGCATTTGCCAAACTGAAGAGCCGCTTCGTTTCGGCTCCCATTTTGATTGCCCCTGATCCTTCGCGTCAGTTCGTGGTGGAGGTCGATGCGTCAGAGGTGGGGGTAGGTGCAGTTCTTTCCCAGCGATCTCCCTCAGACGACAAGATGCATCCATGCGCGTATTTTTCGCATCGTTTATCTCCCGCCGAACGCAATTACGACATTGGTAACAGAGAGTTGTTGGCAGTCAAATTAGCGTTGGAAGAATGGCGTCACTGGTTAGAGGGATCGGGGGTTCCCTTTATTGTTTGGACTGATCACAAGAATTTAGAGTATATACGATCGGCTAAAAGGCTCAACTCTAGGCAGGCTCGGTGGGCACTTTTTTTCGGACGTTTTGACTTTACTCTATCGTACCGCCCGGGCTCCAAAAACATCAAGCCCGATTCTCTTTCTCGTATTTTTGACCCTTCCGAACGCCTGTCCACTCCCGAGTGTATTCTTCCCGAGACGTTAGTGGTCTCCACTCTTACATGGGAGGTCGAATCGAAGGTCCTAGCGGCCTTAGAAGGGGTAACGCCTCCGCCCGTATGCCCACCGAACCGTTTGTTTGTGCCGGAGGGGCTAAGGTCCTGCGTTATCAAGTGGGGTCATTGTTCCAACGTGGCTTGCCATCCAGGGGTTAATCGAACTAGATTTTTGGTCAAGCAACGATTCTGGTGGCCAGCTATGGCTCGTGATATTCGCAGTTTTGTTTTGGCTTGTTCAGTTTGTGCCACTGGTAAGACTTCCAACCGACCTCCAGATGGGTTACTCCAACCTCTGTCTGTCCCTTCGAGACCCTGGTCCCATATCGCACTAGATTTTGTTACCGCCCTCCCACCCTCCCAAGGGTATACGGTTGTTTTGACCGTGGTGGACCGATTCTCGAAGGCGACCCATTTTATACCCTTAGCCAAATTACCCTCTGCTAAGGAGACAGCGGTTGCGGTCATTGATCACATCTTCCGGTTACATGGCCTCCCGGTGGATGTGGTTTCTGACAGGGGTCCCCAATTTGTGTCCAAATTCTGGCAGGAGTTTTGTAAGTTACTGGGGGCGACGGCTAGTCTTTCCTCTGGGTTCCATCCCCAGACCAATGGTCAGACTGAGAGGGCCAACCAAGATTTAGAGCGAATGTTGCGATGTTTGGCGTCCAAGAATCCTTCCTCCTGGAGTCAACAACTCTCTATGATTGAGTACGCTCACAATTCTTTGCCAGTGTCTTCTACGGGCCTTTCTCCATTTGAATGTAGTCTAGGTTACCAGCCACCTGTGTTTCCCAGTCTGGAGTCCGAGGTCGCGGTCCCCTCCGCTCACGCCTTCGTCCAGAGGTGCCGCCACACTTGGAACAGAGCCCGCGAGACTCTGCTGCAAGTGAGGGCGCGTACCAAGGCTAAGACCGACCGCCACCGGTCGAAGCCTCCCGTATACGTCGTGGGTCAAAAAGTGTGGCTTTCTACTAAGAACATTCCGCTCCGCTCCGTTGCCAATAAGCTTGCTCCCAAATTCATTGGCCCGTTTACTGTCACTAAAATTATTAGTCCAGTGGCAGTCCGCCTCAAATTGCCTCCGGCGTACAGGAGGATTCATCCCGCCTTTCATGTGTCCAAAATTAAACCTGTTTACCGTTCTCATCTTAATCCGCCTACTCCGGTTCCTCCTCCGCCGCGACTCGTAGACGGGGAACCAACCTATTCGGTTAATCGTATTCTGGACTCTAGGCGGAGGGGACGCGGATTCCAGTACTTGGTGGACTGGGAAGGTTACGGTCCGGAGGAGAGAAGTTGGGTTCCTGCTAGGGACATTCTGGATCACTCCCTTATTGATGATTACAATCAACAGGTAAGGAGTTCTGGGAACGCCGTGAGGCGTTCCTAGGAGGGAGGGTACTGTCACGGTTCACTAATCCGCTGTCTCATACTGTTGTCTGTGTGTAGGTTTTGGGATGTGTCACTTGATTGTTCTGTGTGGGCGTCGCCGCTGATTGCTGATCAGCGGCAGCTGTGGATCATTACACCTGCCTATATAACGCCTTGTCTTTCGTCTCATGTTTGTCAGATCGTTTGTTTGAGTCCTGGTGTTGTCCCGTTGTTTCTCATGTTTCTTGTTCCTGGACTTGATTCTCGTCGCTGTTTCCTGTTACCTGTCTGTCTCGTTGGATTACTCGTTCTGGATTTCATTCACGGATACTCACACGGACACACGGACTCACCATTCAGGACCATCATTCATCACGGACACTTCATCGCCCATCGAAGTCCCTGTGTTACCCCTCTCCTGCTGTCTGTGTTGCTGCTGTGTGTTTTGTGGTCTACTTACCTGGCGTGAAGCTCTATTAAAGAGATATTAACTTGCAATTGTATCCAGTCTTCTTTTCCGTGACAAATAGTGTACAAATGTATTCAGGGATTGCATTTGTTCAGTACAGTGTTGTTCAGTGCAAGACTTTAATGTTATTTAAGTTAAAAAAAGTAAGGGAAAATACTGTATGTAACAATGATAGAGAAATCGCCGTTTACATTTTTTAAGTATGGCAAAAATATTTTAGTAATGAAATTTGAAGTAAATGAGAAATAATGCAAAGGAAAGTACATTTTCAGAAATGTTGCGCTTTCTTGTGCTTGAATGTTAAAATGGCCCTCCTATGAAGTGTCAATCACAGCAACGGCCTCCAGCCAATTTGAGTTTGAGACCCCTGGATTAAGGTGTTTACATGAACGTTTTTAAATCCGATTGAGCCGTCAACCCAATTACAAATGGATTATTTGGGTGCATGTAAACGTAGCCAATGATCTTGTCTATGAAAGGAAGATTTGAGATTGGTCTGTAGTTGCTCAATATGGTGTTATCCAGATTGCTCTTTTTCAGGAGGGGCTTAAAGGTCCCGTTCTTCGTGATCCCATGTTTCAAACTTTAGTTAGAAACATTTTAGTTATAAAATCTGTAAAATTTTAAAGCTCAAAGTTCAATGCCAAGCGAGATATTTTATTTAACAGAAGTCGCCTACATCGAACGGCCAGTTTGGACTACATCCCTCTACTTCCTTCTTTAATGACGTCACTAAAACAGTTTTTTGACTAACCTCCGCCCACAGAAATACACAAGAGTTGCGTTTGTAGAGTGTGTTTGTCGCCATGTCGTCGAAACGCTGTTATTTTCATCCCGCAGTCCAATCACCGGGTCTGATTCCGGCTCAAATTGATAGGGGTAAAATTAAAGACATGTTTACAATAACACTGAGCGCGTGCATCTCCACGTTATGGTAAGAGGCGTGACCTTTCCGGGCAAGGAGCGCTAAGCTGCTGTCGAATCACAACACAGGAACCGCTGGCACAATCAGAACTCGTTACGTATTTCTGAAGGAGGGACTTCATAGAACAAGGAAGTCATCAGCCCGTTTTTATGACAGTGGAAACAGCGGTATACAGATAAGTAAATTATGTGAAAAATACTGTGTTTTTTTACACGCGAAACATGAACACATGTTATATTGCACACTATAAACACAATCAAAGCTTCAAAAAAACACGAAAAACAGGACCTTTAACAACTGCAGTTTTCAGGGATTTTGGAAGAGTCCCAGAGAGAAGTGAGGCGTTTACCACTTCTAGGAGATCTGCTTCTAAACAGTTAAACACGCTTTTGAAAAAAGATGTGGGAAGTGTGTCAAGGGCGCAGGTTGATGTTTTAAGGTGCTGTACTGTTTCTTCCAAAATTTTACCATCAATTGCTTCAAAATCAGACATAATAGCTGCTTTCTGATGTTGTGATCTGATCTGTTTTACCCCAGTGCAGCTCAAGGATGTGCTGATCGCCTTTCTGATATTATTAATTTTCTCAGAGAAGAAAGAAGCAAACTCACAGCATTTGCTGTCTGAGAGCATTTCACTGGGAATCTGACTTGGGGGGTTGTTAGTCTACAGTAGCAAAAAGAGTGCGGGTGTTGTTTAAGTTTCTGTTTATTATATTTGAGAAAAAGGTCTGTCTAGCTTTGCCTAGTTCCACATTGAAAGCATGAAGGTTATCTTTATAGATGTTATAGTGGATTTTAGGTTTTGTCTTTCACCACATGCGCTCAGCTTTTCTGCATTGTCTTTTCATATTTTTCATTGCTGTTGAGTTTCTCCACGGTGCTTTTTGTCTGGAAGTTTTATCAGAAAACTAATCAGAAAGAAAACACTGGAAACTAGCGAGATCACAAAACGAACATGATAACACTGGCTGTTTGTTGGCATTTTTGTTGTTTACTTAAAGATTTAAAACCCAAGCATCAATGTTTTACAACAGTTTTACAATAATAAGTGATACATTGATCATAATGAATTAATTTGTGTCAAGATTGCACATTATTCACAGAAATACCCTGGTGAAAAAAAAGTACACTTTATTTTATTTCATATATATTCCCTTTTCAATGGTACATTGCAAATATACTAACAAAAAATTGTATGATCTTTAAGTATATAAAAGTTATATTAGAATCATGCTTTTACCTATTTTCGCAATATATTTTAACATAATTTAAAATAATTGTTATCCAGTATATTTTCTAAAAATATATTTTAGAAAAATATACTTAAAATGAACATTCTGTGTATTTTTTTTTTTTAAGTGTACTTATTTGAACATTACTTTAAAGTATATTTTAGGTATATTTTAAACTGTATGCTCAAAATAGTCATTGTAACAATGCCCTGTAAGTATTAAAAAATAAACCTGAAGTTGTAGTGTATTTAAAGTTAAATTTGAGTATAATTTTTAAATTTTACTTATTCATGCTTGGAATTCTTTTCATCACTTGTGCATATTTCTTTCAGAAAGTGTTAAAATGTATGACTAATATGGAGGACCAAACCTGCAGAAATTAAAAATGAATAAATTAATTAGTTTAGAGGAGAATAGTATTGAGGAAAACAAGTGAATGGTGTGGAGGAAGATGGACAATGGAGAATTCAAAGGTATCCTTATGTAGCAGTGTGAAGTATACCCTTGGACATAAAACACAGAAAATTAAAGAAATTAAGGTGCTGAGAAATTTTTGTCAGTCAAACACATTTCCTGGGAACAAATCAATAGAAGACTTGAATCTGAAGGAAAATCTTCCAGCCAGAATGGACAAGAACTTTATTAGCTAATGGACAGGAATTCAAAGGTTTTATTAATGAGTTAGAAGCAAAACCAGATCTAATTTGCATACAGGAAACTTGGTTAAAATCATCATTAGATTTTATAATTACAGGTTATGATAGCATTTGGAGAGACAGAGACAATGGTAATGGTGGAGGATGTGCAGTATTTATTAAGCAAAATAAACGATACAAGGTAATAGCTAGAGGGAAAGAAATGGAATTTATTATAATGGAGGCATGGACAGAGGATGGTAATATTAAAATAGCAAATTATTATAATCCATGCCAGAAATTAACCTTGGGGAATTTGGAGGAATTATTAATCCAATTAGAAGGTACACAACAAAATTACAAGTGTTAATTCAACTCTAGCAGAGTTAAAATCAACTCCGAAAATGTGTACATATTGTCCCAATCTTTTCAGAGTTACATTAACACTCTTCAAAGATTTACTTGTTTAACACTATGAATGAGTTATATGTACACAGTATAGAATTAAAAAACAACTCTGGTCCACACCACAGAGTGTTGATTTTTCCTTAACACCAGTGTAAAGAGTTAAAATTTAACACCTTTAAGATAGATTTTTAACGCTTGACATTTTAACTCCAGTGTATTGAGTTAACATTACAAAAACTCTACTGCCAGAAAAAAAAAAAAAAAAAAAAAAAAAAAAAATCATAATTACACTGCAGCTCTCAAAACAGTTGTTTATTAACTTGTCAACACTTGACAACATGACAGTTCACTTTTAGAATAAGTGACAAGAAGGCACAATATATCCATTTTGGTCATCAGAATTGTAAGAATACTGCTTATCAAATGGTCGATAATAAAATAGGTCCTGCAGTGCAAACACTGAAAAAGGAAAAATTTCATCTTCTATTACAAATGCATGAAGATGTTCGTCCATTTGCACAGTTTGAACACTGCTTGTCAAAAGAAAAAACTTCTCATCTTTCACAATAATATTAACAATCTTTTTGAACACAGGAATTTCATTTTTAACACTACTGCAAACATACAATATGATATTCTGTACCATAGTATTTCACCCAAGGGGTTGTCTCAACATCAGAATAAATTGATATGTCGAGTTCTCTGCTTAAAACATCACAACCTTGTAAATCATTAACCAGCTCAAGTTTCATTCATCCATATTGAAGCTTCTCAAAGTTAAAAGTCTCTAAAAGTGCAAAGCCATGTGTGATTGATGCATTTTAACCAATGATTTTGTAAGGTTTTTAAAATTTTCAATTTATTGTTTAAAAAAAATGATGTTTACCCTCAAATCTCATACACCAGACATGTACAAGCGGACCAATTTTACAAATACACCTGGGGTAATGGATCATAAAATGGTGTTTTGGCAATACATTTTTGTCAGGAAACAGGGTTTTAAATAAAGTGTGGTGATCATGAATCAAATGTTTAAGGTAGTATGTCATACTATTAGTTAATCGGGGAGAGAAAACAATGCTTACAAGTAAAAGCAAATTCCATACAGGACCATTTTTTGTCACAACATCTCCAAAAATAAGCGGAGTACTGCGTAACAAGCTCCATGCCTGAACTGCATTCAAACCAAGATCTTTACTGTCATCCATTTTAAGCCCACATGGCCTGTTTTTTCTTTCAAGGTAACCGTAATTAAAACTTTGAACTCGTTCACTTAACTCTTTAACAGACAACACATTTTAAACTAAATGCTGATAAACAAGTTTCAGTTCATACTGCACCACACCTTCTAACAAATCATGCATTATGTCAACTGCATAGTTCTCAGAGATTTTGAAGAACTACAATGTATTAAGCAAACAATTTTTTTTTACCCCAAAAACTGAGGTCTCTGGATTTTCAAGTAATGAATTACAATGAACTGCATGTAAACCATTTAAATGAAGAATCAAATTTGGGTCATCTTCAGTGAAAACAGTCTGAAAGTCACTTTTCACAGTGAAACAAAATCTACAACAGTATGATGCACTGAACGACTACAAATCCAAATAGTCCATGAAGAACCAAGTTGTCCCCTGTTACCTGAACAACTGTGCCTCTTAAAGGGGCATCAGAAAGAGCAGTGTGTATTCCTTGAGTTTCTAAAATTATGAAGTCATCAATGAGAGGTTGAAGTATAGCAGGGGTCTCAAACTCAATTTACCTGGGGGCCGCTGGAGGTAGAGTCTGGGTCAAGCTGGGCCGCATCAAGTATTCCACAAAAAAGGAGCACAACTGATCCAATCATCTCAATCTTTATTATTAACAGTTCTTCATTAAAGGTGCCCAAGAACGTTCTTTCACAAGATGTAATATAAGTCTAAGGTGTCTGTGAAGTTTCAGCTCAAAATACCCCATAGATTTTTTTAAATTCATTTTTTTAACTGCCTATTTTGGGGCACCATTAACTATGCACTGATTTACACTCGGCGCCGCCCCTTTAAGACGCGAGCTTCCTGCCACACCAGCTGTCGACTATATTACAGCGCATTTACAAAGTTCACACAGCTAATATAACCCTCAAATGGATCTTTACAAGATGTTCGTCATGCATGCTGTATGCATGCTTCGAATTATGTGAGTAAAGTATTTATTTGGATGTTAAAAGTTTTATTCTGAGTGAATTTGAGGCTGTTCTCCGTGGCTAACGGCTAATGCTACACTGTTGGAGAGATTTATAAAGAATGAAGTTGTGTTTATGCATTATACAGACTGCAAGTGTTTAAAAATGAAAATAACGACAGTCTTGTCTCTGTGAATACAGTAATAAACGATGGTAACTTTAACCACATTTAACAGTACATTAGCAACATGCTAACGAAACATTTAGAAAGACAATTCACAAATATCAGTAAAAATATCATGTAATCATGGATTATGTCAGTTATTATTGCTCCATCTGCCATTTTTCGCTGTTGTTCTTGCTTACCTAGTCTGATGATTCGGCTGTGTGCAGCTCCAGACGCTTACTGGCTGCCCTTGTCTAATTCCTTTTATAATGTTGGGAACATCATGGGCTGGCATTATGCAAATATTGGGGCGTACACCCCGACTGTTATTACGGTGTTATGTTGAGATTCGCCTGTTCTTCGGAGGTCTTTTAAACAAATGAAATTTATATAAGAAGGAGGAAACAATGGAGTTTGAGACTCACTGTATGTCATTTCCATGTACTGAACTCTTGTTATTCAACTATGCCAAGATAAATTCAATTTTTGATTCTAGGGCACCTTTAACGTTTCTTCCAAACATTTTTTCATAACAAATCAATGCATTTTTAAAGATATTGTGAGACATTGTGAGTATGAGTTCATTTAATAATTTAATTAGAATTGTTTTCACACCTGTCATAGTCAAAGTCATAGTTAAAACATTTATTTTTTAAAGAGCCATTTGTGAGCTAAAAGAGCCGGGTCTTTTCAGCGATCTGAGTCAAACGAGCCGGCTCACAAAAAAGAGCCGGAATGTCCAAGTACTTCGCGGTTGGCTTGACAACCGTTGACAACAAACGCCGCCGAAAGCTGTCACGAGAACTACAGTAGCCCATAAGTGATAACAAAATAAAGCCAAAGTGCGGCGAGCGCGGCATAGCAACGACTCATCAAAAAGGTGCGTTTCAGAATAACTCGCGGGCCGCACTAACACTAAACTTTGATGTCAAGTGGGGGGCCACAAAATATCATCCCGCGGGCCGCGAGTTTGAGACCCCTGAAGTATAGCATCAAATCCATATTTTTTCAAGTCTTCAGAATGAAACAAGGAAACAACATGGATGTTCATCAAAACAGAGTTAAATTTTGGGGGAAGATTCCTTAAAATAAAATAAATGCAACCGAGTTTGTGAATGCCCTTTTTAGATCCTAAAGGATTAGCGGTCTCAAAGTCATCATAGTACAGCTGAAGCTGCAGTGCATGTTTGTCATGTGAAAAAAGACTATGAATTTTTATGTATTCTCCATCACAAATGTCCTCATAAATATCCCAGTGGAGATGACTTGCTTGTTGAAAAACTTTAACTACTTCCTTATTTTTAAACATGGATTGAAGCGTTTTTAGAACTGGAACATAAACAAGCTTGTCCATAACTGGGACTTGGGTGTAGATTCCTGTTGTTTTGTCTCGATGTACATCATATCGCACACCAAGAACACACTCAATGGGTTCAACTATTTCTCATTTTTCTCTGTAGTATTTCTGTCGTTTAGCCTCAGTGTTGAAAATGGTGAAGGGATTATCCATGTCATTGAATGCAGCTTCAACTTTCTGACTAATTTCTTTCTGAACTGATGAAAAACTTCTCAAAATTGTCTCTCTTGTATGGCTTTGAATATCATTTATCAACTCCTCCATTGAAACAACTACACTCTGAACTGTACTGTTAGCAATTCTTGATGCCTGTAACTGAGCAACAACAGATCCACACGTCCTGCAACAGTTTTTCAGATTTAAGCCCTGATGAATAGTGTTGTGAAGTTGAAGGTGTTGGGTCAGCTTCACTAACATTCAGTTCAAAAGTTCTTTCACAATTACCACTGGATTCACCCTCATTCACACTCACATCGTGGACTGTCCCATCACCATGAACTGTGATTAAATGTTTCTTAAATCCAGAATATGTGCCAAACATTGAAGAACATCCGAACTCTGCACATTGTAAACGCAAGAGCTTTACAGGGTAAAGTCCGTATAGAAGTTTCAAATGCCGATAAATCAGAGAGGAGGTCCGATGAGAAGTTTTACAAATAAAACATGTAAACATGCTTTGACCCTATCTTCAATCACTCCATTCCACTGAGAAATCTTGCCCTTAGTTCTCTGACTCTTGATCTTTCTTTGGAGGTTCCAGCATCTATGTTGTACACTGCCGTTTGGATGAACATGTAGAAGTTTGCCAGACTTTCGTGGTATGATGTGCTGAACACAAAGTGTGCCTTGAAGAGCTCATCAAATGCTGCTACTGTCATCTGAGCCTTGCATGGAATTGGTTTCATGTCGACAATAATGAAGAACCTCTGAATGCTCTTGGTATTTTCTCCAATACAGTATAAGTATATCTAGTAGTAAAGGTAATGCAAGGGCTAGAAATCAATTTATCCTTTGCTGAAACTTCCTGATCCTCTTGGCGAGCGCAGTTCATGGTTGCATAGCAACGACTGACGCCACGGGAGCGCAAGCACTTTGGAAAGATGGAGAAGCGGTGCGGCCGTGCCTTCCACGCGTTTTTAGACGCAATATATGAACGTCCCTTAGGATTCTGGAATAATTAATCTGCAGTCAATGAGTTCATGTTAATTTTAACTTTTTTTTTTTCAGTGACACAGACCTATTCAGCTGTTAATTTGAATACAGAAGGTTTTTATTAAACCTTGAAATGTGATCTTGTATGTACAACAAGGAAAATTATTGAAATTTGTTAATGTTTTTTAAATAAATGAAACTGAAATTCAAGTAAGATTTTGTTCAAAATATCGTGATTCGTATCGTATCGTGAACTCTGTATTGAGATACGTACCGTATCATGACCTGAGCGTATCGTTACACCCCTACTAATGGAACCTTACTGTAAAGTGTTACCTTAATATTAAATATCAATATATTATTTTTATTCACTTCTATGTAACAAAATCAGATATAAGTTGTTTTTTTGTTTTTTTTGGACTAATTATCCAAATAATATATAGTCCTACAAAGCTATTATTATCATCAGATCATAGCATCACTGAAGATAGCATCATTTTACCAGCATTGCCCAGTACAGCTGAACTAGCCTACACCATGTTACAGCACAGTAGCTCTACTACAAACAGGACCAAGCATACTGCATAGAAATGTTCTGAATATTGAGTATTGAGTGGAATATTGAGTGGAGGTGTCAAACCACTCAGTGACGAGGAGAGTGAAACATGTGCACTAAACACTGCCGGGCGGGGCGCAGGGCGGCATATATATTATTATTATTATTATTATTATTATTAAATGAAGCCTATATTTTCTGCTTGCATTTTCGGCCATTTTCGCCCAATAATATTCAGATGCCGAAAATTCAGTCCATCACTACTTGCTTCCGCTCCTTGTTTTCAAATCCGAAGTAAGTCCATACATCCGATTTAAACGCAGATGGCACTTTCCTGATAACTTTCCACGATGCAGCCATCTTTATTTTACTAATTTACTGCGTGCTGAAGGTAATTCAGCTCATAGATATTACGTATATGAATGATTCAGCTGACCGCACCAGAAAAAAAACCTCAACACCACCATCTTGTGGATTGTAAAGCAAATGATTTTATTCTACCAAATAGTATTAAAAGATCGATATTTGGCGTCCGAGTATCGATACAGTATTGCCGCGGAAAATATCGCGATACTATTCTGTATCGATTCCCCCCCCCACCCCTATTACGTATAGGTTTAAAATTCTACATGTATATCCAGTGTTGGGGAGTAACTAGTTACATGTAATAGCGTTACATAATATAATTACAAAATAAATGTAACTGCAATTAGTTACAGTTACTAGAAAAAAAATATAATTAAATCATAGTTACTTATGAAAATATTAACGATTACACATCAACATACAGATTTAATTTAGTTCTTTCCCAAATTGCACGGTCTACTCTAAAATATAAGACATGCGTCCCTATGATTTCAGCGATGCGGAAATCTGTTTAGTAGTAGGGGTGTGAATCGGCACTGGTTTCACCACATCATGTAATTAATTAGATTAAAATTTTTTAATCGCTTTACAGCCCATCTCTCTCTCTCTCTCTCTAAATATATATATATATATATATATATATATTATATATATATATATATATATATATACACACTACCAGTCAAAAGTTTTTGAATAGTAAGATTTTTCATGTTTTGTTCAAGTCTCTTCTGCTAACCAAGCCTTTTATTTGATCCAGAGTTCAGCAAAAACAGTAAAATTTTGAAATGTTTACTATTTAAAATAACGATTTTCTATTTGAATATATTTTAAAATGTAATTTATTCCAGTGATTTCAAAGCTACATTTTTAGCATCATTACTCCAGTTACATGATCATTCAGTAATCATTAATGATTTGCCTTAATTTTTTTAACTCATTCATTAAAACATTATTCTCAGTCATTATGCTTGTTTCATTGAAAAAAAAAAAAAACCTGAAAATTGTTTCTGATTTGCTATTTTGCTTTTGGATATGTTTATTTGTTTTCATAATTGTGATTTGTTTCGTGCTTCTCATCCTCCGTAAATCAGTTGTCAGTTGTACCTTCTTTTCTTCAGTAACTTACAGGACCATGTTTGGCATTGCATTTATAAAATAGAATTAGCATTCATTGTAATTGGCCTGGTTTTCTAATGTTATCTAGATGGGAACCAGCATTCCAATGTTTTTGGAAAAAGTCAGATCTTCACAGCCTTTCCTGCTCTGTATTGGAGAAAATACCAAGAGCATTCAGAGGTTACAACCCCTAGTTACAATGTTCGAATGAAATGTGATTTTGACCCTTTTTGCAAATAATATATAGGCTTACATTGTTGCATTCACTGTATTAGTTTTCATAGCCTTTAAAATATTGTTTCGTTCAGGGTGCGATTTGTAAGGATGGGGGGGGATTTCCCCCGTTCTGGTCTATGTATCCCCGCCTGGTCTATGTATCCCCGCCTCTGCTGAATTATTTTTTATCCCCGGTTTATCTTTTTTATTATTTAAAAATGTTTCTGTAACAGCTGCCAAAAAATAATATATAGCTCAACTGTGGTTTTTAACAAATATTCAACAAACAAACAAAAAAAAAAACTTTTCAAAACATCCCCCCTCTGGTTTTTTCACAAATCACACCCTGGTTTCGTTGGACAACATTGGGCAGTATGTAAAATATATACTGTATATTAAATACAGATTAAAAAAAAAATCCAGATACAAAAACGATAATACCAAGATATATACCGTATAGCAAATCAGCCAAATAATACCAAGATATTAATTTTTGCCCATATCACCCAGCCCTACATATTAGCACTTTATTTGCATTAATATTTTATTTAAACTTCTGCCGCAGTCTGCTGTACTTAATTGACTGCATGTTTTGATTGACAGATCTCATCCAATCTGCTTTAAGTATTCAATTCACAAAATATATCTAATCTTTTCCATTCTGTTATTAAGTTTTCTGACTTGCTATTTTGTTTGGTTGGCCCGTACGCTTACGTTTACGGGAGCTGTCCTTGTCGACAGAACCAGCGGCAGATGGTAAACAGTAATTATGTTCCATAAATAAGTAACACAATCCACCATAAAACGTGCAAGAAGTAAATAAGGAACTGCTTGAAGCAAGCTAGTGGTTTGCTGGACGCTAGACACTACTTCCGCATTTGTCCACGACACTGTTGTCATGTGGTTTCTACGTCAGTAAAGGCGGTAACAAAGGGTAACTGACGTCATTGACAGGCGACTGCCACGTGTCACTGTTTAGAATGGGAATTTTCTCATGATTTACAAGTAGTTGAAAACATTAGAGATATTGTTAGTAATCAGCTGGACAAAATATATAACACTAGCCTAGTGGTTTTTGGATATTTTACTGCGAATATCTTACAAATTGTACCTTTAAATTGCTTTCACAATTGTGATTTGTTTTGCACGTCTTGGCCACTGTGGATTTCAGAATTAATTAAAAACACATTAAAACTCACCCTAAGAAATCGCACCAAATGGTCAGCTGCCTGAAAGAAGCTGATCTTTGCTGCCTTCTTGTGGCCTTTTGGAGTTGGGGGGAGTAAGGCTGAGATGTCACTATCCCACCCTGTAGAGTCTAAAATAGACCAAGAAAGAATAAGCAAAAAAAGATAAAATAACTGGGGTCTGGACAAGTACTCAAAATAAGTGTTATGAATTATCAAAACACTAAAACACAACAAATAGCAAAGCTATTCTTGTCTTTGGTCCTTGTGCCCATGATTCCTTTTTATGATGTGTGTTAAATCTTAACATCACCAGGTTCACGCTGAACATCTTTGATGAGTTTCTCAATGTGGTGACTGGAGGACAAACTCTCTGTTTGAAGTAGGTTGGCCAGTTTGCCAGAAACTTTCCAGAAATCTCTTCTCCAAACAGTAGCAAAAAATCTTGTTCAATCTGTAAAAAAACAAACAAAAAAACCCTTATACACCTCAAGGTAGAGGACTCAATATTAAACAGACTACGATTTATACTTACAAGGCCAGGTGTGTCCAGGAATCTAGGGAACATGTCCAATACATCTAGAGACTTCTCTGGACTATGGACCATAGCCTGTCTGTATTGAAATGTTATCTTCATTTTTTCCCTAACAACGGTCTCATCTGAAGTGTGTTTCATAGTTGATATCGCCTCTCTGCACTCATCTCCGGTCATCTGTTCGATGTTTGAAAATGGTACTCTCTCTGAGAGTGGACCATTGTTGGTTTCAGTTGACACTGGTCTGTTTTTTTCACCAACTGCAGTACTTCTCTGTACAGTTTTAAAGCGCCAGGCCAGGTACCCAGTGCCGCTAGATGCATCGTAGAAGTGCTCCTAAAAAAAAAAAAAAAAAAAAAAAAAACAAGGAGCACAGTAAACGAGTTTCAAAAAAATTAAGACAAATCATTAAATTTTTAAAGTGAATTATTTTTTTTTAGAAATTTATAATCTGAAAAAAGCACTTACATACCCGTTTTTAGAGTATGGGTCCTCCAGGTTTGGAAACAAAGTGACAATACCTAGTGCATACTTCGTCCACACAGTTCGTGGAGGAGTTCTTCTGTTTTGAGTCATAAAGCAGAGACATTGGTAAACAAAGGGAATTGGGGACAAGACAACCTTCCAACAAAAATCAGTCTAAAAGGGTACTTTCATTTTTTTTTTTTTTTATATATATATATATATAACTTGGACCATATTCATAATCCACCATTTACGTTAAAATTCTTACCCATGAACTTCAATCATGTTGGCAACAAGCATGTTAACCAACTGTCTGCGGCTGCTGTCTGACAAAGTTTTGGTTTTATCATATTCAAACATTATTTTGTCTCCACCAGGTTTTGACTTCAGAACTGTTTTGACCATCTGTAACATGAAGAAATACATGTGAAATAAATGCAGACATTTACACATATTTAAGCAGAAAAATATAAAAGACCTTGATGTATTATTAATATACAGGTGCTGGTCATATAATTAGAATATCATCAAAAAGTTTATTTATTTCACTAATTCCATTCAAAAAGTGAAACTTGTATATTATATTCATTCATTACACACAGACTGATATATTTCAAATGTTTATTTCTTTTAATTTTGATGATTATAACTGACAACTAAGGAAAATCCCAAATTCAGTATCTCAGAAAATTAGAATATTGTGAAAAGGTTCAATATTGAAGACACCTGGTGCCACACTCTAATCAGCTAATGAACTCAAAACACCTGCAAAGGCCTTTAAATGGTCTCTCAGTCTAGTTCTGTAGGCTACACAATCATGGGGAAGACTGCTGACTTGACAGTTGTCCAAAAGACGACCATTGACACCTTGCACAAGGAGGGCAAGACACAAAAGGCCATTGCAAAAGAGGCTGGCTGTTCACAGAGCTCTGTGTCCAAGCACATTAATAGAGAGACGAGGGAAAGGAAAAGATGTGGTAGAAAAAAAGTGTACAAGCAATAGGGATAACCGTACCCTGGAGAGGATTGTGAAACAAAACCCATTCAAAAATGTGGGGGAGATTCACAAAGAGTGGACTGCAGCTGGAGTCAGTGCTTCAAGAACCACTACGCACAGACGTATGCAAGACATGGGTTTCAGCTGTCGCATTCCTTGTGTCAAGCCACTCTTGAACAACAGACAGCGTCAGATGCGTCTTGCCTGGGCTAAAGGCAAAAAGGACTGGACTGCTGCTGAGTGGTCCAAAGTTATGTTCTCTGATGAAAGTAAATTTTGCATTTCCTTTGGAAATCAGGATCCCAGAGTCTGGAGGAAGAGAGGAGAGGCACACAATCCACATTGCTTGAGGTCCAGTGTAAAGTTTCCATAGTCAGTGATGGTTTGAGGTGCCATGTCATCTGCTGGTGTTGGTCCACTGTGTTTTCTGAGGTCCAAGGTCAACGTAGCCGTATACTAGGAAGTTTTAGAGCACTTCATGCTTCCTGCTGCTGACCAACTTTATGGAGATGCAGATTTCATTTTCCAACACGACTTGGCACCTGCACACAGTGCCAAAGCTACCAGTACCTGGTTTAAGGACCATGGTGTCCCTGTTCTTAATTGGCTAACAAACTCGCCTGACCTTAACCCGATAGAAAATCTATGGGGTATTGTTAAGAGGAAGATGCGATATGCCAGACCCAACAATGCAGAAGAGCTGAAGGCCACTATCAGAGCAACCTGGGCTCTCATAACACCTGAGCAGTGCACAGACTGATCGACTCCATGCCACGCCGCATTGCTGCAGTAATTCAGGCAAAAGGAGCCCCAACTAAGTATTGAGTGCTGCATGCTCATACTTTTCATGTTCATACTTTTCAGTTGGCCAAGATTTCAGTTGGCCATTACATCCTTTCTTTGTATTGGTCTTAAGTAATATTCTAATTTTCTGAGATACTGAATTTGGAATTTTCCTTAGTTGTCAGTTCTAATCATCAAAATTAAAAGAAATAAACATTTGAAATATATCAGTCCGTGTGTAATGAATGAATATAATATACAAGTTTCACTTTTTGAATGGAATTAGTGAAATAAATCAACTTTTTGATGATATTCTAATGATATGACCAGCACCTGTAGTCACAGCTAAAGGGGCTGTAGACACAAAGTGAAGTAGAGTGTGAGTAAACCCTCAGTTACAACTATATGAAAGATATGGCAATGACTCAGGACATCAACAAAATGAAGCCACAGCTCCAGCATATTAGTATTCTGTAGTATACTCACTCATATTAAATTAATAGGAAGTTATACAGCCTTACTTAGAAAACATTGGCTATCAAGATCGTTTTTGTAAACAAAGTCTCCCTGTACATTCTTACAATCCAGACTATTATATATGGGGAAAATTTTTGCTGCGAAACTGCATTTACAATTTTTTTTTTTTTTTTTTTTTTTTTTTTTTTAATCGCTACCGAGCAAAAATTGCTTGTTAGGATGGTGGGTGGGTCCAATTTGAACACTTCTTATGTTTTGTACTTCAAGCTCAGGAAAGAGGCTATTTTTGTGCAATTAACTTTTTTATTTGCTGAAATAACATACTGTAATTTTAATGTCACACAAAATGTAGTTTGTGCACAGGGTTGTATTTTCAAAACACGGCCAACAACAACAACAACAACAAAAAGTCTGGTTTATGGCTGGTCGACTGGTCCATCTATAGATATAATAAAATATTAAGGACAGAAATAAATTGTCCTTGACAGCAAATGCTATGCAACAAGACCAGCAGCCTATAAGTGCTGTGCAGTAATATGATCAGAACCCTGGTAAAGAGGTCATAGTTGTGCTTTATCTTAAAGCTTGGATAATGACTAATCAGTATACAAGGCAAGAGGTAACAATTTTGATAACATTTACATAACTTACATTTTTTGCTGCTTGTTTGTCAGTAGTAGTACAGTCATCTGTCATCCTTGCTTTATTTCTCGGGGGATTGTCAGTAATCTGTGCTGATGCATTGATGACATTAGGACATCAGATGTGTCTAGATTTTTGGGTAAAACAAATTCACAAAGTCAAATTAAACAGTTTTCATACTTTAACTTCAAATAATTTATGAAAAAATGTGTCTAAAACAGTCGCTGGACCAACACTGTCATAGCATTACAGTAAAACTGTACACACCATCATCCAAACAGGCTATGAGAGTGACACTGCCTTGCAGGAGGAGTTCACTGAATATGTTGGCATCAACCACAGTCCCTGATGAATCCTTCTAAATCACCTCTAAATCTGTTGGCAGGCCAAATTTTTTTGCAGCTATGTTGGGATAAGAATGAAGTCAGAAAAGTTTCTGTAGTTAATAATGGTATTTACAATTAAATGAATATAATACATTATGATGCACCTAAGCTCATATGCCCTATTACGTCCATATGTTACCAAAGAAGTATTCAAACCTTCCTGGTGAAAACTGGTGATAGTTCAATTCCCCATCAGTCTCAGGGACCTTAACATACTTCTGAGCTCCTCTGCAAATCACCTTCGCTAACATGACTAACATTTACTGAAATGTAATAGCAGTACTCGATTAAGCACAGCACATGCATAATCATTCTCATCTCAACCATTGAATTTATTTACAAACATGCCCTTTGCCATTTCTATATTTCTAAGCATTCACTCTATGTTTACATATTTGCTCTAATCTAAAAAAAAAAAAAAAAAAAATTGACACCAATATTCAAATGCTTCAGAATTAGACTTGAAAAAGCTAATCGATAAGAGTGAAGACTGAAAATGTGCTTTTTATTTGTTGTATTTTTCTATATAAAATTGCCACATCAAGTATTATAATTTGTTGGATTTTATATAATCGTGATCGTGAGATCTTCTTTGTAGACACGTCTCGCGCACTTTTTGAATGGAACATATGCTCCTTTTGAACTGGAATCATTCATGGTGGAATATCCTGTGAAGTCAACTTCATAGGACACTTAGCTTACGAATAAATAGAACAAACCCCTGTATTCAAAATGTGCAGAGCGGGGGTCGCTACTCATGAGTAACAGGATAAGGACCACAGTCTTAAGCAGTAATCATATCACTAAAATTTATCCAATTATTTATTTATTGAAAATACATGCCCCGTAAGCTTCACATGAAACTGTGAGACACAAAATGTCCGCAAAAGAGAGTAACTTTGGATCATATTCTCTCTCTTGTCTAAAAATATTTTTGATAAATACTTACAAGTTTTTTGGGGAATGATTATGAAAATGCTTTGAGGTAGCGTTAGTATAGGTTTGGAAAAGTTAAAACAAATCAGCTCTTCCATGACGACGACTCGCAGCGCCATTTTAACGTTAGGCTACGGTAATCAAGCTGTTCCAATTTACGATAGTATGTGGTCTGGCATTGTCATGTTGGAAAATGCAAGGTCTTCCCTGAAAGAGATGACGTCTGGATGGGAGCATATGTTGTTCTAGAACTTGGATATACCTTTCAGCATTGATGGTGCCTTTCCAGATGTGTAAGCTGCCCATGCCACACGCACTCATGCAACCCCATACCATCAGAGATGCAGGCTTCTGAACTGAGCGCTGATAACAACTTGGGTTGTCCTTGTCCTCTTTAGTCCGGATGACATGGCGTCCCAGTTTTCCAAAAAGAACTTCAAATTTTGATTCGTCTGACCACAGAACAGTTTTAAATGAGCCTTGGCCCAGAGAAAACGCCTGCGCTTCTGGATCATGTTTAGATATGGCTTCTTTTTTGACCTATAGAGTTTTAGCCGGCAACGACGAATGGCACGGTGGATGTGTTCACCGACAATGTTTTCTGGAAGTATTCCTGAGCCCATGTTGTGATTTCCATTACAGTAGCATTCCTGTATGTGATGCAGTGCTGTCTAAGGGCCCGAAGATCACAGGCATCCAGTATGGTTTTCCGGCCTTGACCCTTACGCACAGAGATTGTTCCAGATTCTCTGAATCTTTGGATGATATTCTGCACTGTAGATGATGATAACTTCAAACTCTTTGCAATTTTTCTCTGAGAAACTCCTTTCTGGTTTTGCTCCACTATTTTTCGCTGCAGCATTGGGGGAATTGGTGATCCTCTGCCCATCTTGACTTCTGAGAGACACTGCTACTCTGAGAGGCTCTTTTTATACCCAATCATGTTGCCAATTGACCTAATAAGTTGCAAATTGGTCCTCCAGCTGTTCCTTATATGTACATTTAACTTTTCCGGCCTCTTATTGCTACCTGTCCCAACTTTTTTGGAATGTGTAGCTCTCGTGAAATCCAAAATGAGCCAATATTTGGCATGACATTTCAAAATGTCTCACTTTCAACATTTGATATGTTATCTATATTCTATTGTGAATACAATATAAGTTTATGAGATTTGTAAGTTATTACATTCCTTTTTTATTCACAATTTGTAAAGTGTCCCAACTTTTTTGGGATCGGGTTTGTACACAATAAGTGTGTTGTATCAAATTATTAATTTAAAAGTACATAGTAGTTAAGGCCACTTATTATAAAGTGGGACCAAAAAGTTAATGCTTGTTAAGAAAGATAACAAAGGAAAGATGAAGAAAAAAAACATGAGGGTAAGATATTAATTTATTGTGGTGGTGACACTTCTCGTTGGTGTCATGTGTTTGTGGTGAGACATACTTCTCAAAGTGGTTGGTGTCATGTGTCTGTTGTGAGATGTACTTCTTAAAGTGGTTGGTGTCATGTGTCTGTGGTGAGACATACTTCTCAAAGACATTGGTGTCATATGGAAGGCCAACAGGGCCAAAATGTGTGAAACCGACGTGTAACTGTGAGTACAACAAAAGAAGTGGTTCTTACAGATCTGTTCCTTTTGTTCCAAATTTACAAGTCTAGTCAGCGAGGTGTATGCTTCAGCCATCCATCGGTCCAGGCATCCGCGATTCCCCGCATCTGTAAGAAAGGACATTTCAGCTATTATCCATCCCCATTCATTGAAAGTATCATTGCATTGTCTACTCACCTGTTTTCTGCCATTACACTCAGTGCTGTCAATAAAACAACCTGTTCACCTTATTACTCTGTCTCTGAGTTTCAGTTCCGTAACAATTACACTCAAAATCTATCTATTCGGTATCCTGCTAAAGTGTCTCTTCCATGTGCATCACCCTTCCATCAATGTTGTTGGCTTATGATGACTGATGCAGTAGGCTCAGCGTGGTTCTTGGGTCACTATATCATGAATATTTCAATTAAAACAGGTGTTGTGCCACATTGACACTGCCTGTCGTAACTGTTTGTAATCCTTAATGTGGTGATGCACACCTTCGTTTTATTGTACTTTTTCATGAGATTGTGCACCCTCTGTATGTACGTAATGGTAACAATGAGCACAACTTCCTTTTAACCCAAAACTTTTGGCAGTGAGGAATAAAGTAGTAGTAGCAGCAGCACATGGCGCAGAGACAGTTTCTTTTGGACTGCAATAGGGTATTTTGTGAAAGCACCCGACTGGCTCAAACAGATGATCAGTATGCTATAGAAACCATAACGGAGTGCCTATTTACCCTAAGTGCAAATAGTGTCCTTTCTTGGCAAATGCTTTAGTGGTGCAGCAGTAGTGAGTAAGGATCACACTCCTGGCTTTTAATGTGATCAATGTGGGTTCGAATCCGCCTTTTGCTGCGCTCGCTCTTCTCCATTTTCACATCACATACTACACCTAGAAAGACTTTTTTTTTTTCAATAAAAATGAAAATTATGTTCTAAAAGTGGAAATAGACTGCCTGACGAGTGTTTAATAAAGTGTTTAATAAAATTTAATAAAAGTATTTATTGGGTAGGGTAAAGGGAAGGTGTATAGGGAAGGTTTTTATTCTCCCAATAAGACAGCATCCATTTAATAAACTTCACTTTAGTTAGATGCAAAGCTGCTTTAATCAGTATTGATTTCATTACTGTATTCATTTGTAAATTTGATTTAGACTTAAATTATGGCAAATTAAAAGCACAGCAACATATATAAATTCATTCATTACAATTACATTAATTGCAAAAACAAACACCTAAAACAAACAGATAGAAAGGAACTTATGCCTGCCTCAGTAGCTATGTTTGCATCTAAAGTTGTGAGTTTAACTTGTACGTAAAATTGGAATATTGGATAAAAAATTGTGAATAAAGCAATGTTTCCATTCAGTTCAGTAAGTCAAAAGAGAAGAAAATGATCACTTTCTGATAAACTGGTGTTAAATATCACTATAAGAGAAGTCACTGTATGTAATATCCCAAAACATAAAAATAGGTGGATGGAAACATAGCTAATGTATGTCTTATGCTTGTCTCAGTTTTCAAATAAAGCAATTTAGTTTGAAAAATATAATTTAACAAGCTCACCCCACAACATACATTACAGAACTGTCCTTTCTGATTTTTTTTCTGTGGATTTTGGAATGCGCCTGAAGTAAGCTAAAGCCTAGTTTACATAATAAATAATAGTTTGGCAACCATCATTTTAATCATGCAGCAAACAATGAATCTGTTACTAACATTAAATAGTTATATATTAGTATTCTTATGCTTGGCTTGGCTTGACTTGATTGCATTTCCATGTAAATGGGTGTATATGGGTTGCGTTAATTTAAAAAGAAAAAAAGGGTCGCACTTAAATTTTGAAAACCACTATGACTACAACAAAAGAGCTGTCAGCAGGAGTGCGCCCGGCACTAATTAATTAATTATTTATTCATTAAATTATAATTTTAAGCTAGCATCATGTTTGTGACTTTTTTATTTGTCATGTAAGCTACGATAGATTCTGACAATTAAAACAAAAATCAGGCTTGTGTATTTATGACTTAAATTACTACTCTATTTGTTCAAAAATGGAAGTAACTTAAAATATTATTCGTTTTTTCAGTATATAATACAGCAAAACCACAGCACTTCCAGGCTATTTCACGGAGCTGTCAACACTCTGACCTGATGTCATGCAATCAGTTGACACCCCAATATTATACATTAGTAAATTGCATTTATAAAATTACCAGAGTATAAAACTAGCTACAAGTTTCCTGTTTGAGTTTTCTTTTCCGTTTTATTTGTTGTTTCTGAAAATTGCATTATCTACACTAGTAGTCTACATAATTTATATCAATCAACATTCAGAAACTGGCGTATAAATAATTCAATAATATAGCCTATAAAGTTTATTATGTAATGTAATTTTATTTTAAATAGAATATCAAAATAAATTGTTTCCACAGATTGTTTCAAAGCAGCTTCACAGTGATAATAGGAAAAGGATTGTTGATGGTTTTGGCTTTAAAGTAGATTTTTGATTGAATCACTTCTGTTATTTATTAACTTAGGGGCCACCTAAATTACATCTTTTAACTGAAAACAGAAGACTTTAATGCATTCTTGCCGTTCATTTACGTGTTTAGTCTATAAGTATGCGCGTGTGAATGTGTATGTGTGCAGACGCTTAGTCTTTTTTTTACAAAGTTACATCGGCAAATTACTTGTCTGGCCCGCATAATACAGAAAAATGAGTCATTTCCACGGATCCATGCAAACTGGAATAATTTTTTATAATGTTTTATCTATACATAGGGAAAGGAAAGGAGGCCTTTGCAAGGGATAATTTAGTTTAGGGTTGTCTTCATGTCTAGGTGCAGGTCCTTCATCTCATCTGGATATGGCCTGGATCTGGCAGACTACAGTAAACCTCGGGATAAACAGAGAGAGACTAATATTAGCGTAGATGCCATTCTTCTTCTGATGTAACGAGTACATCTGGTGTTATAGGAAGTGTTCCCGGTTCCGGCTGACCTAATTTATGTAGCCTAATAATCCTTTAACGGATTTGAAAATATAAATTGATAATGTGTTATGTGTATGCCAGGTTAAAGAGATGTGTTTTTAGTCTAGATTTAAACTGACAGAGTGTGTCTGCTTCCCGAACAATGCTAGGAAGATTGTTCCAGAGTTTAGGTGTTAAAAAGGAAAATGATCTACCGCCTGCGGTTGATTTTGATATTCTAGGTATTATCAGCTGGCCTGAATTCTGAGATTGCAATAAACGTGAAGGACTATAATGTATTAAGAGCTCACTTAGGTACTGGGGAGATAAACCATTTAGTGCTTTGTAAGTAATTAACAAGATTTTAAAATCTATACGATGGGCTAATATGGTGTTTATCATGGTGTTTATTATGGTGTTTTTTTTTATCAACCAACCAGTAGACTATTACAGTAGCCTTGAGGTCATGAATGCACGAACTAGCTGTTCCACATAGAAGCTTTGAATGTAAATATGACATGACAAAAATAATATTCAGTCTATAGCGTGAACTGTCAGAATGACTGCTATGGCCATTCTAGTAGATGGGTCAATGACGTGACGCTCATTTTTTTGTGTCCTCATAGTTTTAGTTAAATTTAAAAGTGTAAAAATTGCAAAATAAATTAACAACTTACTTACATACATTCTCTTTTTTGAGGACCAAGTCTAAAATTTCTGGTTTTAATCAATTTTGAGAGAATATTTGGGGATTGATTGCAAAAATGTCAATGTGGTGTAACCGTAAAAACTTGGTATCAAATAATTGATCTTATTTAAAAAAGGTGAAATTCTCAATAAAACACCATATAAGGTAGTTTGGCATAATCTTACATTAGAATAATTTAATAGTAAATAAAAATAAATTTAACACCATTGTTCTGAATATTATAAATAATTTGGGGAATCATTGGAGTCAAGTCAAATTCCTGAAGTGTCAAGGTGGTGTAACCACCACTCAAGGAGCCATTTTGTTAATATTGTGCAAGAAAACCATGTGACAGGAAATTATATCACAAAGAGGGACCCCTGGTGACACTTAATGCTGCATGCAAAGGTTAGTAACTGTCTTTAAAATATGAGATATTTTGACATTTTTAGGGTATGGTTAGGTATTCTTAGGTATACATGTCAAATGGTATGACCCCATAAATACATTGATAATTCATCATTATTATAAAAATGTGTGTTAACTTTAAAAATTACATTTGAAATATTTCCACCAAGGCCATGTGCTTACATAGGTGTCCATGATAAAACCTGTCAAATTTGATTTTAAATTGAAATGTCAAATGGTGTAACCGGTTACACCATTTGACTTCTATTACAAGCCTTTCTGTTAGGGGCAAATTTAGTCAAAATCACTAGTTTATATTGCTGATTAAAGATGTAATATAAACTAAACTACTATTTGGAACTATTTTCAAATGTTCAATGTTTTATTTTTTGAGAAAGTGGTGCTTTATCCACAACTTTATTATTAAAGCTCTGTAATTCAGTAAAATAATATATAATTATGTTGCACAACATTAATGTTTAGAACATTAATGTTTAACATTGAAATGTTTAGCTTCAATATTTCTATTCCATTCACTTAAGCAATATAAAATCATAGAGTGATTGCTAATGAAAGACAAGTGCGTCAAACGTATCGTCAACAGCTTTTATTATGCCGCAGTTGCTGCTTCTGCTTCTTCAGGTCAAACGTATCTGATGTAAAGCAGCTCTGTTTTAAAATATTAGACACATTTGTGTGTTCAAATTTGTTATAATGCTACTCTGTGCGTTCGCTCGGCAGCTGCTATGAGACACTTGTTGCACACTGCAGTCAACTAGATCCATATTAGGCATGGTAAAACATGGTACTCACAGTAAATCAAGAAAACAAGATTTAAACAATAAGACTAAACGTGTTTATCTATATAATATGATTAGATTTCTGTCGACAAATGTATCCAAACAGTTGCTCATCTGTCTAATAAAACACATAATATATTAAAGCGTCTTTGGTGTTTCTGTGGTTTCGACAAAATAAAACCGGAAACCGAGATTAACTCGAGTATCATGTCATTGATAGGCGACGCACGGACATGGCTCGTGTCCTGGTTATTATTTCTCTAGGTTTAAACATTCTTGGAAACATCTGGCATAATATAAGTACACAAGTCAACAAAATATATAACATTGTCCAAGTGGTTTTTTGATATTTTAATCCAAAAGTCTTACATATTGTGCATTTAACCAAAGACTACAATTTACATCTATAAAATACAATTCATTAAATTTCTAAGATTTTATAATTAAAACGACATAACAGAGCCCCTCTTGCCCCAATCGATAAATCGATATAGTTTCAAGCTAGGAAACAGTGGACAGAGCACAAGTGAATTCTGATCCTGCTATCAGATATTTTTTTCTTAAGAAATCATCACTTTGATGATTTCTTGTTATCAGATATTGTTCCTTAAAGGGTTAGTTCACCCAAAAATGAAATTTCTGTCATTTATTACTCAATCTCATGTCGTTCCACACGTTAGACCTTCGTTCATCTTCAGAACACAAATTAAGATATTTTTTGATGAAATCTGAGAGGTTTTTTTTTAATCGCCCATAGAAAGCAACAAAATGACCACATTCAAGGTCCAGAAAGGTTGTAGAGCCATTGTTAAAACAGTCATGTGACTGCAGTAGTTCAACCTTAATGTTATGTAGAGATGAGAATACTTTTTGTGCGCAAAAACAAAATGAAAATTATGACTTTATTCAACAATCTCTTCTCTTCCTGTCATTATCCTCACACAGGTGATACAGTAACACAGTGAAGGCTTCCTTCTTTATGTCTGAATGCCAGCTCAGTATTGGCCAAAGCTGATCACGTGATCAGCACAGCGCATGCGTGTGAGACTGACGCAAGGCCCGGCCAATAATGAGCCGGTGTTCTGACGTAAAACCTGGAGTTTCTGCACTGTGTTTACCATGTCAACAGCATAGGAGAATGACAGGGAAGAGACAAAATAGTTTAATAAAGATGCTATTTTTGTTTTGTTTTTGCACAAAAAATTTATTCTTGTCTCTTTATAATAAGGTTGAACCATTAAGATTAAGGTTGATCCTTTGCAGTCACGTCGACTGTTTTAACGATGTCTTTAGTACCTTTCTGGACCTTGAAAGGGGTAATTTCGTAGCTTTCTATGGGAGATAAAATTATCTTGATTTGTGTTCTGAAGATGAACGAAGGTCTTGTGGGTGTGAAATGACAAGAGGGCGAGTAATTAATAACAGAAATTTCATTTTTGGGTGAACTAACCTTTTAACTGTAAAATATATGAGACATGATTTCACTGTTCAGTACTATGATTATTTCTTGTTGCCAGATGTTGTTTTTCATCACTGAAACCACTTAACTTGCTGACTGTCATGCTTGATTTTCAGTGTCAATTTGTTCAACAAACAATGGCCTTTGGCTGTAGAAGCAACATGGTCAGGTGGTGTAACTGGTTTGTGTCAATTGGCGTAACCAGTATTTTTCATAAAAAATATAATTATTTACAGAAAAATTAATGTGGAATAAAATGTAATCATCTAGTTTAGTGTAATAACATGATTTTAAACAATTTTAACATAATTTGTCAAAGATTATTTAGAAAACAGATGTGTTTTCAGCATGTGTCCCACCAAATATTGCAAAAACACATTAAAATTTACATTTAGAGATAACTCTAATAAAATTATTTTTCATTTGATATTTTAAATTGAAGTATATATTTCTATAAGTGAGCTTACATGTCATCTAGGTGGATAAAATATTTAATATTTCTCATTCTTTGGCGGTTACACCATTTGACATTTTTAGGTACATTCATTCTTAACTTTAGTAAAAAATTGTGCAAATGTCATTTTTATCAACATAAAATCAACTTAGACACACTATATACATTTTAACGTACCTGATGCATGCTTTTAAAACAGGTTTTTAAAAGATTTTTTAATTTCTCATCTTGCCGCACCATATTTGTCACTGACCCAGTTATAGAATCCCAGTAGTTCTAGTTTTAAAGTGGCAAGTTCTGTAAATTTCAAAACATCTTTTAGAATTGGAGTTTAAGAATGCTGTGGTGGATGACCAAGTTTGTTTTCAGTAGAATAAGAGCATGTCATTGTTAAACAATACCACCAAGAATGAAAGAGGCCTGCAGATGTTGAGAACCATGGATTCAACATCCATAATGATTTTTCCTTCCATAATGAATGATAAGAATTTTCTGTGATGTAGATGAAATTCTCTGGGCAGATATAAATTAGAGGCGTGATCAATAAAGGTCAGTGACTGCAGTACTTTACAACAATAAACATTTGCTGCATGTTTGTGTAGAGCAGGCTATGTCATTTCTTGGGGTACTGGGAAAAACTTAAAAACCCCTCATTGAAAAACTTTTATGATAAACATGTATTTTCATTAGTGTAATTGTGTGTCTATAGCTGAATGTTATTAAATCAGTAGATAATGCACCTGTAGTTTTGATGATATCATTTACTTTTAATAAATGCATTACTAGAATGAACTACAGTGCTTCTTTATGTAGTGAATATTGAACTGTTTTGCCAACATAAGAGTGTGTTTAGTGTGCTGTGTTGTTTTGAGAGCAACTACACTCATTTAAAGAAACTGATTAAGAAAAATTGTAAATAGCAGTAAGTGGTCTATAACCCCCCATCCCCTCTGATTCATGTATTTGTGGTTAAAGTTATGGTATATGTATATGAGTTGGAGACAAATTTATGTTTGCTTTTTCTTGAATTATGTGTTAATCCGTAAATGCCATGCTATGTTTTGGCCCTGTTGGCCTTCCATAGAGTCACGTGTCTGTGGTGAAATGTACTTCTCAAAGCTGTTGGTATCATGCGCCTGTGATGAGACGTATTTGTTAAAATGGTTGGTGTCATGTCTGTGGTGAGACGTACTTCTCCAAGATGTCTGTGTCACGCGCCTGTGGTGACGCCGTACCCCTTCTCTTAGGTAGTTTTATGTGCCATGGATTACCTACTGAAGGAGACAGTCATTTTATTTTCAGTTATTAACAACAACTTTAAAGATTACCACATAATTTCAGTAATTATAATCTATAAATCTAAGCGAGGGTTTAAAGTTTTATTTTGAAACCTCAAACATCAATTTGCATATTTAGAAATATCTTGGTGTATTCTCCTATGTTGATGGCATATGTTTTTAAATTGTTACAAATCAGTTCAACAGCACAAGTTTCATCCACATTCCCAAATGCATGAAATTGTGTAAATAAAAAAAAATAAAATATATATATATTTTCAAAGCAATAGCGTACTATCAGATTTGTTGAAATCACAGACTGTAAATAAAACATTATTGAATTATAAATTAGTAAATAAATAAATAAAAATAAACTTAAAAAAATTACAAAAATAAGGATAAATGATTCAAGGGTAAGTTAACACATTTCATGCCTTAGCAGCTAGCAACAACAGTCATTTAAAATGCGGAAATGATGTCAATTCAGTTCAATTCACATTTATTTGTATAGCGCTTTTCACAATACACATCATTTCAAAGCAGCTTTACAGAAAATGCATGTCAACATTACAATTTAGAGTAATATGTTATCAGAGGGGACTGTGTCCTTGTAACGCTGAGTCAACAGAGTTAGGATTAGGGCTGGGCGATATATCGCATGCGATTGTCACGCGCATTTCGTCAGTAAAGCCGGTTCCCTGATTGCCGCTAAATCGCCATCACCTGCTTTCAAATGGAGCGCCATTTAATAGACAGAGCCGTAGATCACCTACAAGCGACGCAATATCGTGTTCATATCGCAGATGAATCGCCTTCGATAATGAACGCGATATTGCGTCGCTTGTAGGTGATCTACGGTTCTGTCTATTAAATGGCGCTCCATTTGAAAGCAGGTGATGGCGATTTAGCGGCAATCAGGGAACTGACGAAATGCGCGTGACAATCTCATGCGATATATCGCCCAGCCCTAGTTAGGATCCATTTGCAGCTCAGTAAACGAGGCTTCATTACATCATCACTGTTTCGAAAGGTTTCAAAACAGTTCGAAATTTCAATGGTTCACCAGTAGAGGGCGATGATAAAGTGAACCCATGAATCATGCAGATTCACTGAGAACTATTGAACGATGTTAGTTTTATACATTTGTAGATGTTTTAATTAGACATTAGAATAATTAAAATTAATAATGGTAGTTATTAATCTCTTATAGGCCTGTTTATCTTGAGCAATGAAAATTGATAAAAGAACACTGTAACAATGTTCGAGTTTGTAGGAGGGAAGACAACAGGGTCGGCTTTCGTCTGCTGACTGCTCTTTATTTTCAACACAAAAACAAAAGTGTGCAGACAGGCACAAAACGGTCATAAATCAAGAAAATCACTCCAACTAAAATAAACACAGGAATCCTGGAGTGTGGCAGCCAGCAGTCCTTCTCTCTCTCACTCGCTCCTGTTTCTCCTGGCGGTTTATACTCTCTCCACGCCAATTACTGCAACAAGAGACAGGTGTTTGTTATTTGCACTTAACCCACTCACTCACCGCGCCTCTCTTGACGCTCTCCCCCGCTGCAGGGTTCGCTAAACCACGCCCCCCTTGCCACAAACACATTATACAGACACTCTATATTTAATCTTATTAGATTATTAGTTAATTGCATTTGATAGATTTTACTTTCAATAAAACTTTTGCAATACATTTGTAAAGAATGTTTTTAATGCATGTTTGGCCTGAGTTTTGTTGCATTTACACTGTTCTGACCACTGGGGGTCACCGTGGAGACGGTTGTCAGATTGTTTCAAAGCCTCAACACATTACAGCACATTTTCTTTAACTGCTTCAGTGTTTCGCGAAGCCTCGATCTGCCCATCACTAGCAAACAGATTGGCTACAGGTGTGAGTGTAATCAGTGCCAGGTACAGGATGATGGGAAATGTAGTCCAAGGGGGGAGATCAATATTCGGATGATGGTGCCCTCTGGCGGCGATCGGAGGGAGCCACAGAGACTTGATTTGTGACAGTCCAAGTTATGTAATTTCAGAAATGTACATGTACAATAATCTCATGGAAGTAAGAAACAACAATCTCATGGAAGTAATGAATGCATATTAACAATGATTAGGATATATAGCAAAATCTGGAATGGTGCATGATGATCCAGAGTTTGTGTCATCTGAAGTCCTCGCAGAGGTTGGGGTCATCTCTTCACAGGTGTTGAGGCATCTGCAGTCTTCATAAGAGGCTGGATCCAACTGGAGGTGATGTACTCTCTAGTTACCTCCGGACGGGCATCCTGAGATAAAACAAAAGCAAATGGAGAATGATTAGCGTAGATGCTGTTCAGCAAAACAAAGATAGCCAGGTCAATTGATCTGATATAACTGGCGTACAAGGATATGAGATGGATTATGTGAATGCTTGGCTAAAGAGATGCATCTTTAATCTTTTGTCACGGTTCATGAATCCGCTGTCTCATTCTGGTGTCTGTGTGTTCTGTAGTGTGTCACCTGATTGTTTGTGTGGGCGTCGCCGCTGATTATCTGATCAGCGGCAGCTGGTTGCAATTACACCTGCCTATATATACGCCTTGTCTTTCGTCTCTTGTTTGTCAGATCGTTGTTTGGAGTCCTGGTGTTGTTGTCTCGTGTTTGCTCGTGTTGTTTGTTCCTTGGACTGGATTTCTCGTCGTTGTTTCCTGTTCCCTGTTTCCTCGTTTGGATTGTTCTCTGGATTTCACCCACGGATTACACGGCACTGTTTCACGGACGCACTTCACCAGTCACCATTCATCTGGACTCTCATCGCCCATCGAGGTCCCTGCGTCACCACTCTCCTGCTGTGTTCGTTGTGTTATCTGTGACTGACCTTCTGTGTGTGAAGCTCTTAATAAAAGAGATTAACTTGCTATTGCATCCGTCATTATTTACGTGACAGATTTAAACTAAGACAGTAAGTCTGAACCCCAAAAATTATCAGGAAGGCTATTCCATAGTTTAGGAGCCAAATGTGAAAACGCTCTCCCTCCTTTAATGGACTTAGCTATCCTATGTACAACCAGAAGTCCAGAGTTTTGTGATCTTAAAGAGCGTGAAGGATTGTAGGGCGATAGAAGATCAGTTAAGTACACAGGAGCTAAACCATTTAGGGCCTTATAGGTCAGAAACAATAATTTGTAATTGATACGGAACTTAATGGGTAACCAGTGTAGAGATGATAAAATTGGTGTTATATGATCATATTTTCTTGACCTGGTAAGAACTCTAGCAGCTGCATTTTGTACTAATTGTAGCTTGTTTATTGATGAAGCAGGACAACCAGCTAATAATGCATTACAGTAATCTAGTTGAGACGTCATGAAAGCATGAACTAACTTTTCTGCATCAGAAATAGATAACATATTCCGTATCTTAGCAATGTTTCTGAGGTGGAAGAAGGGTGTTTTTGTAACATATGAAATATGATTTTCAAAAAACAAGTTGATGTCTAATATATCACCCAGGTATTTAACTGCCAAGGATGAAGTAACAGTACATCCTTCTAAATGGAAGTTGTCTGTTTTGTCTTATCTGAAGTCCCCCTGTAGTCAGTAATTTTATCCCTTAAAACTCATCTTTGATCACCAAAATTGCATTTTTAAATGTTTTGTCCTGTGAAAAAAAAAAAATCTTAATACCTTAAAATAGCTTGAATGTAACTCTACACCCTTGCCTCATTTAATATACATGGATCTATGAATATGATAGATAATTAGCCCCACCTCCACTCACTTGAACGAGCTTCGACGAGATCCACTCGGTCAACTTAGTGAGGTAAACACTGCACAGTGGTATCTCTTTTTACAACGTGGGATACAACGGTAATTAATATGATTAGCCTTTTGCTTGCCTTTGGTTTGTTATCAAACCGCTAATAATGTGTTGCTAATGTTACACAAACCATGTTCACATTCACGAGTCAGCTGCATTCTAACAATCAGTATCCTTAGAAAGGCTTTGAACAACTCAGAACATCAGTGGAGAAATCCATTTAGTTAATCATAACATCTTAATATGCATCATTCACCTGCCATATTGCTAAATCTACCCGATTTTCATATCAACAGAAAAATACACTGAGATAACCTTCTTTTGAGACTCCCTTGCACGGTCAGTTAATGTTATGCTAAAGCCAGCCAGCACATTGACGTGATTGGTTACAAGGTAGTTTGTGACGTCAGAAACACCAGCGGGTTTGAGACTGTCTTTGGTTTTCTGCAGTTTTAAAGGGAAAATACTCAGCACAGGTGTTGACTTATGAATTTGAACATGGTTTGTCTTAAAGCATGTTAAAAACACCACATAAACATATGAACAACATTAAAAACTTGATTTTCACCACGGGGGAATTTAATAGAAGAAAATTACTGGTCATCCAATGTTTTATATTTTTAACACACTGTCAATTTGGATAATTTAGAGATTTCATCTGGTTGTGTTGAAATATATAAATGAGTATCATCGGCATAGCAGTGGAAACTAATTTCGTGTTTTTGTATAATATTACCGAGTGGCAGCATATATATTGAAAATAGCTGAGGGCCTAACACTGATCCTTGCGGTACTTCATAGTTTACTGATCTTAGATTTTTCCCCGTGTAAATATACAAAATGGTAACAGTCTGATAGGTATGAGTCTGATAGGTCTCTGGATACCAATGTATTATTGTAGTCTAACACATAATTTTTGTCTACATGAATGTTAAGATCACCAACAATCCGTGCTTTATCGACGTTGATCAATAGGTCTGAGAGAAAATCCGCAAACTCATTTAGGAAATCAACATAGGGCCCTGGAGGTCTATAAACGGTAGCCAAAAGCAAGAGATAGTAGGGACTTTTTTCGGTAACACTTTACATTAAGGTTCCCTTTGTAAAGGGTTTATAAAGGTGTTTGTTAATGAGTAATAAGTCATTTACAAATGCATTATAAATCATTAATAATGCACTTATAACTGCATGAATAAAAAGGGCAACTTTAACGCAATACCTGATAGTGAGCCATTTTTAACTCAAATAGTGAGCCGTATTTAACTCACATGTTATAAATGCTTAATAAATGTATTTATTAACACTTATTTAACTTAAAACCAAATTCCTGGTTTATTTCACGATGCAGCAAAAATTGACTATCATAATCAGACTGAAGGGTGTTGTATTTGTGATTTTCTTATTAATATCTCATGACTACCACTTTTCTTACTATGTTGCTTACCAGAAGTTTCTGTCTTACCCATGATACTCTCCAAAAAGTTCACGATGCCTATCCACAGCTTGTTTATCAAGATGAAATTGAACCTTTTTTTTATCAATATATTTATTATTTTTTACATGAACAATTTACAGAATCAGTTCAGTAAACAATTTTTTTCTAAACACCCTTAGATGGGTGACCTGTTCTACCCCTCTCTCACTCCTGTCCAACCCTCAAGTAGACATTATTACAAGGCCTTGAGCTGATGTTTAACTCCCTCGGGTCGCCGGCGATACCACCTCGGTTTTTTTCTTACCAGTGTGAAAGAGACTCAAAATACTCTGTCAATGTTGCACATACAATTAAGAGTTATACACCATTTTAATCTGTGGAATATCTTCTTTTATTTGTGTACACTCAGAGTAAAAACAAAATGATGCGTGATCAAGTCCAATCTGATAGTTCTCAGAAAATGAACTGTAACTTAGTGAATACTAATCACAAAAAAAAATTAGACTTATGTCTAAAGAAACGTTGAAATGTCAGGTTTTAAATCGTGTAAGTCAAATCAAAAACAAAAATTCTCTGTTTATGTAATCTGTATGAAAAGAGACATGTCAGAAATCTGTGATTCAGCTCATTATCCGCTAATGCGGCCACGCCCACAGAGGAAGCGCTATTCAGACGCTAATTCTGAGGCAATACATGCATACATCGTCTCAATCATGTATTTATCGTCTTTAAAAGTGTTTATCTGGATGTTATAGTGATCTCTGGCCTCTGTTAGTTCCTGGAGAGTCACATGGTTCTTCTTCTTTAGAATAATTTGTGGACTAAAAGTGCACAGAGCGCCCTCCGGCTGCAAGTATGAATTGAAAACACAGTATCCAGCGCTCACAGTGATGACAATAAATATTGAATAAATATTACTCCTCTGTATAGAAAATTGACATAAACATATGAGAATCCATCAATATTTCTCCAAATGTGCATGCTTTTAAGCTAAAAGCCTATATGAAATGCCATAGAGGTAGCATAATTGTTCAGACACTTTGCATCACAGAAATACAATATATTTTAAAGTATATAATAGAATACCATTATTTTAAATTGTAATACTATTTCACAGTATTGCTGTTTTTTTGTATGTTTGATGTATACCATGATGAGTTTGAGACATGATCACAGAGGGTTTTTTCACAGCCTTCCTGACTGAAAGAGCTCATTATTTATGCAGGTCATTAGAGGTCCTTTATGCGATTCTTTTGTCTTCTCAGGTGTAAATGACCTATTATTCATGATGATTCACACCTCCATGCATACTGTGTTTTTTGACAAAAAAGTTTCTTACAAAATTTAAATCTCTATATTATTTTACATGAACGAGTAGGCAGCATAATTTTTACATCATTCTGAAGCAAAAACTCTAGTCTACAACCTCCAATACCCAGAAGTCTTGTGAACACAGATTTAATGTATTTTTTGGCTTTATTTCAGTGACTTAAGTTTTTTGTTTTTTCA